>NC_056731.1:1772372642-1772630142 GCF_019279795.1 Protopterus annectens
TATTGTCTAGAATTCCAAACATCGTAGGGAGTGTCTGATGAATACATAAAGTTGTCATTTTTTTCCCCTTAAGAGGGAGGCAGAAATGTCTATCATACTTTTGACTTGGGAAGGCACTACACATACCAAAGACTGGACAGTCCATCAACCTGTTGTTAAATCTTTATTCATTTAACTTGTCTTCAGTTGCTCATTTGTGCCCAGGCCTTGCCCAGTCCTCTTTTTATCAGAATCAGTAATATAGCTCAGTTTTCTAGCATCACAGGGAAACAGCTATGTTAGATGCCATTAACCAAAGCTGCAGGGGGAACCTCACTAGTTGAGACAACATTACAAACTAAATACCAACACAACCCCCAAAAGAGTTTGGAAAAATGTAAACCAGCTACTAAAATCCACCCAAAAGGCTACCCCCAAACCAACCACCTCTGACAGTAATGTTCCCATTGAAACACAATTCAACTCCCACTTTGTGAACTCAATTCTATCCTTAGTATCACAGGACAGTTCCTTCCTCACTATCCCCCCAACACAAATAACACTAATACAAGCTTTACCCTCAAAACAGTTTTCACCACTTCAATCAAAAGCATACTCTCTAAACTAAAAACCTCATCAACAGCAGCCGACCTACTCCCCAGCTATTTCTTGAAACTCACAACAGATGCTATTGCTATCCCAGTCTCCACTCTCATAAACAGATCAATTGTTGAAAACTATGTGCCCAAACTCTGGAATATATTGCATGTTACACCCATACATAAAGGCGGGACCTCCACTGAACTTAATAACTACAGACCCATTGCTTTACTCTCCCCCCTGGCCAGAATCCTAGAAAAAGTCATCCATACCCAAATGCTAAACTATCTCCTAGACAGCAACATCCTGTCACCTACTCAGCATGGTTTCAGACCTGCCCATAGTACCACTATAGCCCTCCTCTGCTTCACAGACACAGCAAACTGTCTCAAAAATGAAGGCCTACAGGTGTCGACTCTTTTTTTGGATATGTCCAAAGCATTTGACACAGTCTTACACCAAATCCTGCTAAACAAACTAAACCAATATCACCTATCAAATTCCACTCTTACCTGGTCCCAAAGCTACTTAACTGACAGGTACCAAGCTGTGAAATGGGAAAATTCTCTCTCTCCTCAGCTGCCCATAACTATAGGAGTCCCACAGGGTTCTATCTTAGGATCACTACTATTCACAGTCTTCACAAATGACCTCCATACAGCATGCATCTATCATTCAGTATGCAGATGACACTACCTTAATCTGTGCTGCACAAAACATTCCCACCCTCCTGCAAACAACTCAACTAGCATTCTCTGACGTTGAAAACTACCTTACCAAAGCCCAGCTTATCCTCAATCCAAAGAAAACTCAGTTTATGCTTATAACCAGTTCTAACAAAAACACAACAGTCAATTCACTATTTACTCCACAAATGCTACTCCAATCGCTCCAGTGGCACAGGCTAAGCTATTGGGAATAACCATAGACTCCCACCTAAAATTTGATAGTCATCTCATCTTAACTATTAAAAAAGTACATGCCAAACTGGGATCACTCTACCGTATCAAACCATTTCTTATCAACAACACAAGATCAGCCATTGCTCGCTCCCAACTTCTATCCAGGCTACTCTATGCATCTCCCATTCTGACTAATCTCAACAAAACTGAACTAAGCAAAATGGAAGCCTGCTATAACAGAATTGCCTGCTTTGCTGCAAATTGCTCATATAGAACTCATCCCTGTACTTCTTTTAGACAGCTCCACTGGCTTGAACTGCCCAATCTCCTAACCTACAATCAGCTCTGCCTCTGTCATTCTATCCATTACCTCCCCAATAAGTGTCCCTCCCTCAAAAACCTAGTACAACATCACTCGGCCAAATGTTGGCAGTGCCATGATTGCTCCCCAGGCTAGTGAAAGCGGATAAGGTATACATACTAAATCTGGAGTACTTGATAATAGTTTTCAATCTTACTCACAAACACTGGCTAATCTACAATGTATGTACTCTACCTTTGTACTATGTATGTATTCTACATATGTCATAAATTTCAGCTGTACACCACAAATCTATTAATTACCTTTATTTTTAAATTAATATTTTTTTGTTTGTTCACTCCACTGTAACTGTTGATGTGCCACATACCACTGTAAAGACATGTCTCTTGTAATTTGTGTGTATACTGATCATGTCTAAATAACTAAATGTATCTGTAATTTTTCTTTGTGGAGCTTTTCTCCCAGGGCCTCTGCTGAAAAAGGGCCTTTTCGGCTCAGTCAGACACCCCCCGTTAACAAATGTAAAATAAAATAAATAATAAATAAGACACAATATTCTTGGCATTATGTCACAGGAAAAAATGTGTTTCACAGATTCTGAGAAAATTCTAACAGCTTCATCCATATCCTGAGCCACTTTACTTAGACATTAAGTTTAACCAATAATAAAAAGAGATCACAAATGCAGTCTGATACATACCTGCATGCACTATGCTTGCACGCAGACAAAGCAGAAAATCATTGCCACACATAGCACGTAGCTTTTCTCTAGTTTTTGGGAAAAGAACAAACAATGAACATAATATTGCATTTACTTTGGTGGCAACTGATGTGTACTTCTGGGATCGAGGAAGGATTTTAGAGCAAATGAAATGTGTCTCTGCAGAAGTAATAGTCTGTAGAAAAATAAAAGTATTTTTGGTTGAATTATTAATACAAGTAGTAAGCTATTGCCATGCCTTAGAGTGAAATAAAGATAGAATATCTTCTCTAGTCTTAAGGAAAACTGCACACATTCATGGTTTCCAAAATTTCAGGGCACACTGCCTTCTCTTTTTCCTTACCATATTTGATTAAAAACTAAAAAAAAAAAAGAAAAGACCCACATCAGAGGAGTGGAAGCAAGGGAAGTAAATGAGGCATTACAAAAGGGTCTTACTCCCTAAAATATGAAGTGCAGCTTTCAAACGTAGGATCATAGGAAGTTACAAGGCTAGTGGCCATAGGGCCCTTATAAGCCTAGCCAAGTTCTACCCTTATTTCCATGATCAGCACCTATTGCCCCTGTACAAGAAGGACACAGATGGAAATCCCAGGGAGAATTTATGATTACCCAGCCAATCATCCAGACTGCATCTGAATAGGGCAAATGAGATGTTTTGTTTGACATGAAGTGGGAGTCCAAAAGTGCGGTAACCTCTGGGAGACAAATCTGTCCCTCAAGCAGGTTCTAGCATTTTTTCAGTAGACAATGCATTTTATATCCTTAACATCTCTATTTCATTTTCTATGAGTGGCAATTACATTTATTAGCTAATTCAGAAACAGAAATGCATTATTAATTATCTATGTTGTGTTAAATATCAGCCTGCTTTTTTCCAATATAGTTTACAATTAAAATGTGGATGCTTTACTTCAGCAATTGCACAATATGACATAAGAGCATTGGGTGCCATTGCCTACCCTTTGCAAGCCACTAAAACAGTGCTGATAGGTGACCCCTAAAAAGGGGTATGCATGGCTAGTGGGTTTACTTAGTTAACAAATAAAAACCCACAGCTTAACTTTATTTGTGCAGTTCTTTTATTAGAACTTGTGTTTTGATACACAGGTTGTTGCCTTCAGAAAGGAATTCATTACTCTCAAGAGTCTATTTATAATCTGAATGATCAATGAACAAAGTACTGAAACTATTCTTACATTCAGTTATTTGAAAACAAACAGTAATGTGCATTTTAATGGTTATTAATTGTGGTACTTTACATATGAATAACAATTTCATGTCACATTTTTATTTTCCTTTTGTGTATTTACTGCAGTTGCCTTACTGTCAGCTATTTTGACCACAGTATGCCAAACTTAGAATTTGCTTCCTGCTTTTTTTTTTCCATCATCGTCTATAATAATTTGTCTGATGCACTCTCAGTCATTTATTCTGGCCAGCATGATTCCCACACATTTCAGTGTTTATGCTGGAATTATGACAAATTTAAAATGTTCTGCCATAAGATATTTCCACATAATGAGTTGTAACAAATGCTTCCCATTAAAAGTAGTGATTATTTTTATTACATTTTAGATGCATTTTCCCTAAAATCCTGGAAACAGTAGCTTTATTTGGGGGAGGGGGTGAAAAGTATTCTCTGTGGCAGACAAAGACGTCACATCTTGTATTGCTAACAAATTCTTTTCTAACCAACAGCAATCGTTTATATATGGAAAAGGTCACAGAGAAACTGACTAGTGTATTAATGGTAAAATAATTCTGTGCCACAGCCTGTCTTTTTCACAACAGGAACTGTAATGTTATGGAAAAAAACCATGGTATTTGTCCATTTGCAAGTACACCATATCTGCTAGTCTGTCAGGAAGTGAAAGTTGTGAAATGCAGAAAGAATATGCCTCCACTCCACAAGAAGGAGCCATTAGGAAACATTTCAGTTACTAAAGAAAAATGTAAACTGGAAAAGTAAAAGCAGCTGAATTAGCATAATACTTAAAATAAGCTATAAACAGTCACAATGTACATCATATTTACTAAGAAAACAAAGGATGTTTATTAGGAACTAAAAAATCATTAAAATTATGAGAGCAGTGTGAACAATTGGTGACACAGATATCACTGCAAAGAATCAAAACTGGTATGCAAAGAGCAACCAGATAAAGTTCTCTGTAAATTTTGGTTTTATTGGCCTGAAAAATCCAGTAAATACTTAAAAAGGTGAAAAGTCACAGATGTTCAGAAGCTGAAACACTGGTATGGCCTTAAGGAGTCATTTCCAAATATCCCCTTGGCATCCACTACAGGAGGTTTAAGGTATTACATTGTGAAGACACAAGCTTAGCAGGGTCTTTCTTGGAGTTTCCACTGATTGGTTTGTCTATGTGAGCTTTCTTGGTTTGGATTTATACAGACCTTCAGACATTTTAGGAATATCATTTATCTCATGCTGTACCTATCTATCCCATACTTCTTTGAATTTTTTCTGCAAAAACATAATAATCTCACATATTATTGCAGTCTCGTACCACTCTTGTTTGCACAAGTTATTTTATGTTCACATTAAAACTATTTCATACTGAACAGCATCCTGTTGTCCTACATCCTACTCTAATACAGACTATATGTGAGATTAAGTTTATACCACGTCTCTTTTTCATCTGCTCCATTCAGTACAATATTGTTTATTGTAATACACAAAGTTCTCAGATTACATTAAGAAAAGATAAAAAAAAATACCCTTGTTATATCTAAGTTTGTACATAAGAACCTGCCTATAACAGAGGATTATGATCAGGTCTGTGGTCATAACTAACATTTTATGTGTTCTCAAAATGGAGTCAAGATTCATCTTTTGAGAAATAACAAACAGACCTAAACATAACATTTTGCAATATATGGGACTTAAGCCATTATTTACATGTCAGTGCAATGTTGTTCACAGGTACTGACGTTGTCATTTCTTGGTACGTGGGGTGACTGTAATCCATTTCTGTAGCAGTACCAGTTGAGCAATAGCAAGAGTTCTGATGCTGCTCCTCAATGCCTGCCCTCTAGCTATATGCCACCCTATAGTCTAATACAGCTTTTAAAAACGTTTGGGTCCCAGTGCAATTTTGTATCACAGCATGCCTACTGCAGCTTTTATAGCCATTAATTGATTGCTGATGTAACTGTGTAGCAATGTGGTAGGATGGTTAGCTTTTAAAACAGTTAACCAAATCCCAATGCATTTCAGCTTTTAAAGCTGTCAGCTGGGTCACAGGTTCATAGGTGTTTACTAGGCTAATAACAGGGTTTTGTGCAGCAGTGTGAGAGAACTGTTACAGGCTGTAAAACTGTTCAGTCCTGATGCAGTTTCCTTTTATGCTACCATCTCTAGACAGCACGACTCAACAACTTTGTCCTGCAACTTTCTAATGTAACAGTAAAACATACAGGATCATTATTGGTCTCTTGTTATAACCAATATTTAGCATTTTATGTGTTCAAGTCATAGCTGTCAAGAAATTCACTGTGAGATCAGAGTAAATTGAAACTCAAAGAGGGGAATCTGGACATTCTTGTCAAACGACGCAAGCTGGAAAAATTTGGCAATAATTATTTGCAGTACACTGAGCTTGAGCTGTCCCCATGTACTACTAGTTACTGAATACTGTTATTTTCAGTCTGGAAAATTATGCATGTTTCTGATACACTAGGAGTGCATAACAAGTTTATCTTTTTATACATTTCCAATCATAATCACCATGCTCCATTTAGTATAGCTTGGTACTTACATATAAATCTCTCTGTTATGTAAGAAACCAAACCTTGCACTAGCACAGAGATGATAATTACATGGGTAGTGCATCAGAAAGCTTTAAAAGTTAACATACTTCAATGTTGCCAAGCTGTTGATAATGTACCCTCAAAATGGAGGTTTAAAAATGTCACCTTTCAAGCTTCATTCTCAAGGTAAATTTCTCGACACCCATTTCACTATCCTGTACATAAGCAAAGACCTCTGGGAAATTCTGATGCTCTTCACAGCCATTGGGAGAAAAATTATGGCATCAACAAGTTTTACTAATATAAACTAATACAAATAATGGAATACAGCAGAATGTTAACTATGGTGGAGAAATCAAAAGCCAAAACACGATTCTGAAGCACCATGCCACATCCCACAAATATATTGTGTGGGTATCATTTTTGAAAGTACACTACATCACTTCTCATGAATCTGTATGAAATATGAATGTCATGTCTCAAAAGTGCTATATTCTTTTAAAACAGGATGCTGTTAGCTGTGCTCTGACCATCTGCATTCAAACTGGTACCACAATGCAGAAGATATCACTTTCAGTAGTCAGACTTTAATTCTCTTTCTCTCTTCCTAAATGGATGCCTGAGAGACATTTTTATCTAATGGCTGGTTCACAAACAATATGCAGAAACACAGAACACTAGCATAGCTTAACTGCTGTTTACGGCTCTTGGGAAGTAGGCTACACCTGCAATGGGCCCCTTCTGCAATCCAACTTGAAAAAAAAAAACAAAGGGTTCTTAAACTGTATTCAAACGCATTCAGTTCCTTTTCTCAACCAAAGATCAATCTGCAAAACAAATGCTTATCGACCAGAAATTACTAAGCACAGGAGAAAATATACCTAGATAACTGCTAGCATTTTTGACTGGTTATCCAGAAGGGGAAGTCATAAAAGATATGATTGCATACATAGCTTCAACTAACATAACAGACTAGCTGAACATAATCCAGAAAAATAACCCTTACCACCATAATGAAAGATATGCAGTTTGGATATAACCTCTTTGTGTGAAATGGATTCCACTAACATAAGCCTGAATTCCACTTTCTTAATGCAGCATGGCCTCCATCTGATATCAGACTTTCTAGTGTGTGCAGGGCAGTTTTTACTCATCTTACGAACATTGTTCTCATCTGATATACAGGTGGTGCTGTTATACTGGCTAACTTCAAGGGCGATCAACCCCACCCATATATCAGAAATGGTACTGCATTAGTGTGGATTCTTCAACCTCCTATCAACCTTGTCATCTTCACCTGTATGTTAGTACTACAGGAACTACAGGATACTGGGCTTTCCACTAGGTATTGCCTACAGTACCAACACCAAAATGCACTGAGAAATCTCATTCATTTGGATAGGACTCACAGTTACTTAGAGATTTTAGACTGGCATTCAATGGCAAATTAAAATTTCTAAATTTTACGGTAGTGTACCTCTAATTTACACTTCAGAATTGGGAAGAGGACTGTAGGATTCCTTATTTGCACATGCAGCAGAAGGAATCTAGCAGCCCTTTTACAGAATCAGATGTACACCAAAGTTTAAATAGAATTGCTTTAGAATCTAGACCTTTGCCATCAAGAGGGCTTGAAATTTAAACTGATTTTTTCCACCTACTAGTGCCAAGACATTTTTACACACATTTATGCAGCTATGTGAACTCATGAAGATAGCAGAGGACCATACTACAGAGGTGGGAATGAGTTACCAGAAGAATCAGGGGATATATTTAGAAAATACCAGAACATTTTTTGTTGTAGTTGTTGAGAATATGGCTATCGATAAAATAAAGACAACACTATTTCTTTTTTTTGTTTGTTTCCCCTCTAACACAATAAAGTGCTTGGCTTGTCCAGTACTTATGGAGACTACAGTATATGAACGATAGCTTTCAATTAAGCTGCAATACTTTACTGATGTGCCACACAGTAAAAAGAAACTGTTACCATGGTGTTCTGTACCACAATCTTTAGACAATTTTATTTTAATTTACCTTTGGCATAATAACCTAATAACTAAAGTTGAGAGTTGAGAAGTTCGGAGATTATTTGATAAGATTCGGATCTGTGTCAGAAGCAGATTAAACTGTTCATGAAATCATTAAGAGATACACACCTGTATAAGGTTTGAGCTAAGAATTACTGTATATTGATTCTCCATAAAGTAACTAACCTCCACTAAATTATTTGTATGTATGCTTGCATGTTTAGGTGCTGGAGGTAAAGTATTAAATACTGGATTGCTTTTATTTGGAAAATAGACTAGTGCATGTTAAGAAAGTTGCTATAGCTCTGGTATATACTATAAGAAGAGTAATATCAGGTCTCACCTCTAACCATCTGAAAAATATTACTGGGGTAGTATCACACAAACATGGGCATATTGCTTTACATTAGTGCAGGAACAAGGCTGAAATTATGACCTTGAGGCTGGTCCATGTGGCTAGGTGTGTAAATTGTTCATTAATTGTGTTAAGATACCCAACAGTAATTTTAGGAGCAGGTTATTGGTCTTTGTGCACTAGAGTGATGGGGGGAGGGGAAATTAAATGGCTAAAGCCACAGTTTAGAAACTTTCTTACTATGTCTAGATTTTACAATCCATACAAATAACTGGTCATCCTTGTAAAAAAATAAATTATTCTATCCACATGCAATGTAAGCTATCTCTGGACATCAATGCAGGATAAGTGTAGTCACCATAACTAGCGTGGTCAAAAGCAATGACAGATTTAGTGACCAAGTCACATCAGACACTGGTGACCTCTGTTATGAAGGACTGGTTTGTTCTAAGTGCCACCTTTTCTATGGGAATATCAGATACAAAAGCTTAAAATAAATGGCCTGCAACTTAGAAATCCTTATGGTAGATGTGAGAGCCAATAGAAAATGTGTTCTCCAGGACAAGAACTTCAGGTCTGTGGAATCAACAGGCTCAGACTGTGGAAAGTTAAGTTTTTCAAACATTAAGGTAAATGTTCCATGGAGGGACAAGATTTTGAAAACAAGAGTTAGTGTCAAAAGTACCATATAAGAAAGCTTTGTAGACATTAAAAGAGAAAGTGAGAGCACAACTAAATGAAAGTTTGAAACAGCATAGCAACCAAATTACTTTAATGGAAGAACAGCAGAGGAATCAAAAGATTTCAAATAAAGTGCCCGGGGAATATGAACTGTAAAGGGATCTGTTATTTTGCTGAAGTTCCAAAAAGAAAACGGAGTCAATTTGTCTCAGCAAATCTTTTGGGTGGAAAGCCTCTGAGGTGGGGAAGATACAAACTACTTTCTCCAAAAAATGATTTATGGCAACAAAACCTCAAAAGCTAATCCAGCAGCTTTACTGTGTGGAGACCTTGAGGGCATTTGCCTGAAGGGAGAGACATCATCCTGAAAGGTCACAGAGGCAGTGGCTGATGCTGAAGAAATGGACTAAGCAAAGAGCTATAACAAAGACCTGGGCCCTTGACAGATTTGCCTTTCTGGATAAATCATCATCACAGGAAATAGAGCAAAAAAAAAGTAGCAAGGAGTTCATCTGGCAATTTGTGAGGTGGGACACCTCTAACCTGACCAATACTCCTTGCCCCTATGCAGTATTGAAAAATAGAAGTGAAAGTTAGCATTTGTCAGAGAAGGAATGACTGCATACAGCTTTGCACAAAAAGCAAAATATCCTATGAGCTAGTCCGAGACCATTTGTAAGGTAAAAGAAGACAATGACTGTGCATCTGCCAGCAAATGCAGGCTGCTGCAAAGTGATACAAATTGATGGCCAACTGCCATACACTCACTGTGCCTCAGTAAAGAGGAATAGTAATGTGAACCCCCCACACCCCCATCTTTTGATGTACTATACAAAAGTCATGCTATTTGAATGGCTAGAGAGAACTTCCTGATATGCAGATTCTAACAATACAGGAAGATTACCAATGCTGCTTTCATGTCCAAAAACATTTATGTAAAAGTGAGACTCCTGAGATTAGCATGCGCCCTGAACACAGCCACCTTACAGTAGATTCATCCATGGTCATTTATGCGGAAGGTGTTTGCAGCCAAAACAGGTTTTGAGAATGAAGGTTGTTAGTAGCCAGTCACCACTTTAGATATCTTTAAGATGCTCTGGTGAGTCAATCTAGAATACAAGCAGGGTCCAGATGTTAGTGTCTATGTACCAAAGCTATCTAAAAGGAACTATCATGCAAGACCTAGAAGCAGGGAAAGTACAGTTTTGTACCTACCATAAATGTAGATGTCCGAGAGGTATGCATCTGCAGTCCTAACATATGGGTTGTCCTGCCTCAGGCAGCCCTTCGGTCAGCCGGATTCCAAAGTCTGGGTCTGGCCTCGGCAGATGTCGCACTTCACCCGACGTCATAGCTGCTGTGAATTGGGTATAAAGGCATCAGCCGATGCCATTTTCCTCAGTGTTTCTTGCCCCAGATGCCAGGTGCCCTCTAGGAAGGCTAAATTTGGATAAATGCAAATGATTCCAAATAGTAGAGAGCAAACAATATAAGCATGTATATACATATATACAAACAAATACACCATAATAGATTCCCCCAACTAGCTACAAGATGGGCAAATACCCTAGGAGTACCACAGAGGGGAAGGAGGGTGGGTAATCCTGACTGCAGATGCATACCTCTCGGACATCTACATTTATGGTAGGTACAAAACTGTACTATGTCCTTCAAGGATGCATCTGCAGTCCTAACATATGGGTAGAATACCATAGCCAAAACTGGGGGAGGTGGCACTAAGATGATTATGGTGTAGTTAAGATCCCTTGCAAAACAGCAGTTGCAAAACCTGCTCGGGATCTGGAGTATAAAGGTAGATTATAATGCTTGGCAAATGTATGCAAGGAGCTCCAAGTAGCAGCTTCTAAAATGTATTTGGTAGCCACTCCTCGTAGGAAAGCTGTAGTAGTGGCTGTAGCCCTTGTGGAGTGAGGTCTGATGTTTTCTGGAGTTGTCTTTCCATGAAAAGAGTAACAAAATCTAATGCAATTTCCTATCCATTTTGAGATTGTCTGTTTTGAAATTGCTTTTCCTTCCATTCCTGTTGCATATGCTACCAGAAGCTGGTCAGTTTTTCTGTTGGTCTTGGTTCTGTCCAGATAGTAGCGCAATTGCCTGTGCACATCCAAGGTATGTAGTAATCTTTCCCCCCTGTTCTGTGGGTTGGGGAAGAATGCTGGTTAGGTGGATTGCTTGGTTCAATGATACCCTGGAGACCACTTTTGGCATAAAAGTAGGGTTGGTTCTCAAGGACACTCTATCCTGATGGAAGATAAGGAAGGGCTGTACTGCCATTAATGCCTGTAATTCAGAAACCCTTCTTGCTGAAGTGATTGCAAGCAGGAAAGCAGTTTTCCAAGATAAGAACTGTAATTCTGCTGTTGCTGCTGGTTCGAATGGGGGAAGTGTTAACTTTTCCAGCACAAAGTTAAGGTCCCATGTAGGCAAAGGTGGCTTCCTTGGAGGCTTTACATTTTTAATTCCTCTCAGAAACTGCCTGAGTAGAGGATGAGAGAAGACTGGAGGATCCATGTTGTATGCTGCTGAAATTGCTGATGCATGAATCTTAATGGAGGAGTAAGACAGGCCATTGTGGGAAAGTTCTGCTAAGTATTCCAGGATGCTAGCTATGTTTGCTGATGATACATGTTCTCCTTTTGCTGCACTCCAAATGAGGTATCTTTTCCATTTGGCTGAATAAGTCTTCCTTGTGGAGGGTCTGCGAGCCTCCAGGATAATGTCCTTAACCCTCTGAGATAAATCTGGGTTATTTTGTTTTATGTAATATTCCAGGCAGCTAGCTGTAGTGTTTTCAAGTTTGGATGTAGGATCTTGTAGTTGTTCTGTGTTAGCAGTAAAGGAACTAGAGGTAGAGGCCATGCATGTGTCCGAGACATACTCCTCAGTAGTGGGTACCAATGCTGCCTCGGCCAGTTTGGAGCTATCAGGATGATCCTTGGGTGATCTTCTTTGATCTTCAGTAGCACTTTGTGCATCAAAGGAAGAGGTGGGATTGCATACGCTGTCATGTTTTCCCAACTGAAGGATAGGGAGTCCACCTTCCAAGCAAGAGGGTGGTATGTCCTTGTGCAGAATTTCCTCAATTGGTGGTTGTGTGGGGATGCGAACAGGTCTATTTCTGGTAGTCCCCATTTCTTTGCAATGGTTTTGAAGATGTCTGGATGCAGCATCCATTCGTGGGCATCCGTGGTAGTTCTGCTTAAGGTGTCTGCTAGTATATTTTCTTTTCCTGGCACAAATTTGGCCTGGAGTTGAATGTTGAGGTTCTGGGCCACATTCCACAGGTCCATTGCCATCCGGCATAGAGGATATGAGTGTGTGCCTCCCTGTTTGTTGATATACCACATGACTGTGGTGTTGTCCGTCCTTATCAGCAAATGACCCTGTTGAAGAAAAGGTCTGAATGTCTGTAGTGCCTGTTTCACTGCCAGCATCTCTTTTTGATTTATGTGAAAGTTCAGCTGGTCTTGTGTCCATAGGCCTTGTATACACTTGTCCACCATGTGTGCCCCCCAGCCTAGGTCTGAGGCGTCCGTGGTGATAGTCTGGCTTGGGTGAGGTTTGTGGAAAGGCAGTCCTCTGTTCAACTGACATGCCTGAGCCCACCACAGGAATTCTTGTTTCAGGCATGGAATTATTGGAATCTGGGCTTCTAGACTGTGCTTGTGTTGAGACCATACATTCCTTAGGTACCATTGCAACTTCCTCATATGCAGCCTGGCATGTGGTATCAATATTATGCAGGATGCCATGTAACCCAGGGCTTGCAGGACTTTTCTTGCTGTAAGCTGGTTCTGTGTTGTTAATGCCATGAAATAGAGTGGTAGTTGCTTTTGCTTTTCTGCTGTGAGAAATGCCATCTGATTTGATGTGTCCAGTTCTGCACCCAAGAATGTTATCCTTTGGGATGGTACCAGCCTTGACTTTTTCATGTTGACTGTGTATCCCAGGGCTTGCAGTAGTTGTATAACCTTTTCCAAATCTTTTGTCAATTTGCTCTTGTTGTCCGCTTGTATTAGGCAGTCGTCCAGGTATGGATAAATCTGAATTCCCTGAAGCCTGCAATGAGCAATTACTGATGCCAGGCATTTCGTGAATACTCTGGGCGCAGTAGATAAGCCAAAGGGCAATGCTGAGAATTGATAATGCTCTGATCCTGCAAGAAATCTGAGGTATCTTCTGCAATTTGGTCGTATAGGGACGTGCAGGTATGCCTCCTTGAGATCTAGAGTCACCAGCCAAGACTCCTTGCCCAGCATGGGAAGAAGTTGCTGTAGGGTCAGCATTTTGAATTTTGGAACAATGAGATATGTGTTTAGTGCGGACAGGTCGAGAATAGGCCTCCATTGGTTTTCTTTTCTTGGTACCAGGAAAAGTCTGGAGTAAAATCCTTGCCCTTGTTCCATGGGAGGTACCTTTTCTATAGCTCTCATGCTTAGTAGGTGGTTGATTTGTCCTAGAGCGTTTGTTTTTTTTGTTTGGTGGTAGGTTTGGCATTCCTCTCTTTTTTGGTAGTGTGTGGAAGTGAAACCTGTAGCCTTTGTCTATTGTCTGTAAAATCCATTTGTCTCCTGTAATGCAATGCCAGTTTACGGAAAATAAGGCTAGCTTTCCGCCTAAGGGTGCTTCCAGTTGTTCCCTGGTAGGCGGTATCAGAGCCAAGTCATTCTGTTTGTCCTGTGGAAGTGGTCGTAGCTGGATCTGTGGCAGTACTTCTCTGGTTGTTAGGCTGCCACTGACATCCCCTGTAGGCACCTCTGGATTGACCTCTGCCTCTTGGGCGCCTATTTCTGCCTCTCTGTGCTCTGGAGGTGTCTGGAAAGGACCAATTCTTCGAAGGCCAATTTCTACTAAACCTTGGAGGCTGGACCTGTAAGAAATCCTTGACTGTTTGGACAGATTTTGCTTTTTCTTCCACCTTCTTTAGCACTTGCTGTGCAGGGGAACCAAACAAAAGTACAGTTTTGTACCTACCATAAATGTAGATGTTCGAAGATCCACATTGCTGCAGTCCTTACATATGGGTAGTCCGCTGTCCTCGGTCAGCCCGAATGCCAAAGTATTAGGCTGACGTCGGTCAAGGCGCTTAGAACTGACATCAGGA
Source organism: Protopterus annectens (assembly GCF_019279795.1). Taxonomy (NCBI): domain Eukaryota; kingdom Metazoa; phylum Chordata; order Ceratodontiformes; family Protopteridae; genus Protopterus; species Protopterus annectens. Next base: position 1,772,387,129 of record NC_056731.1, read on the forward strand.
CGTCAGGGTACAAAAGCGCATGACCGACGTCATTTCCTCAGTCTTTTCTTGCCCCAGATGTCAGAAGGCCCTAACAAGAAAGGCCAAAGCCAAAAACCAGCAAAACCTAACCAACCACCCGTGCACTAACCATATATACACTATGTACAACACAAACCACACCACCACCTTCAACAACAGAGGGGAAGGAGGGAGGGTAAATTGGACTGCAGCAATGTGGATCTTCGAACATCTACATTTATGGTAGGTACAAAACTGTACTATGTTCTTCATCTCACATTGCTGCAGTCCTTACATATGGGTAGAATCCCAAAGCAGAGGTAAGGGAGGATGGCAAAACTATAAGGAATTAGGAGCTGCCAACATGCCTTGCAAAATTGCAGTTGCAAATCCAGCCCTAGATTTAGAGTAAAGTGGAAGGTGGTAATGCTTAGAGAAAGTATGCACTGAACTCCAAGTAGCTGCTTCCAAAATATCTTTAGTAGCCACCCACCTTAAAAAGGCTGTAGAAGTGGCAGTAGCCCTAGTGGAATGAGGCCTAATCCCAGCTGGAATCTCCTTACCATGATGGGAATAACAGAAAGCAATACAAAACCCAATCCACTTAGAAATAGTTTGTTTTGAAACAGGTTTGCCCTGAGAACCCAAGGCAAAAGAAACAAACAACTGCTGAGACTGCCTGAACCCTTTAGTTCTGCTCAAATAATATCGCAACAGTCTGTGTATATCCAAAGTGTGCAAAATCCTTTCCCCTTTATTTTGGGGGTTTGCATAAAAAGTAGGCAAATGAATAGTTTGGTTTAAAGCCACACTAGAAACCACTTTAGGCATAAAAGAAGGGTTAGTACGCAAAGACACCCTGTCCTTGTGAAAAATTAAGAAAGGCTCAACTGCCATAAGGGCCTGTAATTCAGAAACCCTTCTACAGAGGTAATGGCCAACAAAAAAGCAGTCTTCCAAGATAAATATTTCAACTCTGCCGATGCTGCTGGCTCAAAAGGTTGTAGAGTGAGCTTCTCCAACACAAAATTGAGATCCCAAGCAGGAGTAGGAGCTCTACGTGGGGGTCTTATATTTTTTGCCCCTCTAAGGAATTGTTTAAACAAAGGCTGAGAAAATAATGGTGGATCACAGTCATAGTGAGCAGAAATTGCTGCAGCATGAACCTTTATAGAGGAGAAGGACAAACCTTTGTCCAATAACTCAGTAAGGTATTGAAGCATAACACTTAAATTAGGTTTAGAAACATCAAAATCCTTTGCAGTACTCCAAAATAAAAATCTCCTCCATTTAGCTGTGTAAACTTTCCTTGTACTAGGCCTTCTGGCCTCCAAAATAACATTCAAAACTTGTTGTGGAAGCTGAGACACTCCAGGGTTTAAAACAGAATATGCCAGGCTGTCAGATGTAGAGAATGAAGATTGACATTGAGTAAATGACTGTTCTCTTGAGACAGCAGGTGAGGAATCGAAGGCAAAGGCCATGGAGGCTTCCGTACCAGACTTCTCAGTAATGGGTACCAGTGCTGTCGAGGCCAATCTGGAGCTATTAAAATCATGTTTGGCTTGTCCTGTCTGACCTTCAGCAGTACCTTTGGGAGGAGAGGCAGAGGTGGAAAGGCATACACGTGAAGATTGCTCCAATTGAATGAGAGAGCATCCACTTTCCAAGCCGAGGGATGAAACCTTTTTGTGCAAAACTTTGGCAACTGGTAATTTAGTGGAGAAGCGAACAGATCTATGTCTGGAGTTCCCCATAACACTGTCAATCTCTGAAATACATGAGGATCCAATTTCCACTCGTGGGGATCCATAATTTTTCTGCTCAACACATCTGCTAAGGAGTTCTGTGCTCCTGGCAGAAACCTTGCCTGAAGATTTAGCTGTAAACTGAGAGCAGTCTCCCACAAAATCATTGCTTGTCTGCACAGAGGATAAGAATGCGTTCCCCTTGCTTGTTGATGTACCACATGACAGTTGTGTTGTCTGTTTGAATCAACACCTGCCCTGGAAGAAGTAAATCCTTGAAAGCCATCAATGCAAATTGGACTGCTAGCATCTCCTTCAAGTTGATATGTAGATGTTGAAGTCTGGCAGGCCACGTGTCTTGTACCCATTTTCCATTCAGATGAGCTCCCCAAGCTTTGTCTGAGGCATCTGTCGTTAAAATCTGACTCGCCTCTGGCCGGGTCACAGAGAGTCCCTTGTTTAGGTGACATTCCTGAGCCCACCACAAAAATTCCTTTTGAATGCAAGGTATTATCTGAATGACAGTGTCCAAATCTTGGAAGTGCTGTGTCCATACATTCTTGAGATACCATTGTAGCTTACTCATATGCAGTTTGGCATTGGGAAGTACCAGAATACAAGATGCCATGAACCCCAAGGCTTGAAGGACTGTCTTTGCAGTCAGCCTGGACTGATGAGACAACTGATGGAAGTAAAGAGAAAGATTCTTTTGTTTGTCCGGGGTCAAAAAGGCCATCTGGGATGCTGTATTCAGTCTCACACCCAGAAAGCACATGTCCTGAGAGGGTACTAGACTGGACTTTATTTCGTTCACAGAATACCCCAGGCATCTTAGCACTGCCATCACATACTGTAAATGATGAAGAAGTTCGTCCTTTCCTTGAGCCAGTATCAGGCAATCGTCCAAATAAGGATAGATCTGTATTCCTCTTAGCCTGAAAAAGCTACCACTGGAGCCAGAACCTTCGTGAACACTCTGGGCGCAGTAGATAAGCCAAAGGGCAATGCAGAGAACTGATAATGTGAAGTCCCAGCCCGAAAACGCAGATACTTCCTGCAACTGGGCCTGATAGGAACATGAAGGTAAGCCTCCTTGAGATCCAGGGTCACCATCCAGTGATCTTTGCCCAGCAGAGGTAAAAGCTGTTGTAACGTTAACATCTTGAACTTGGGAATGTCCAGATATGTGTTGAGGATGGATAAATCCAAAATTGGTCTCCACGTGTTTCCTTTCTTTGGTACTAGAAACAGGCGAGAATAAAATCCTAGGCCCACTTCTGGCAGAGGAACCGGTTGTATGGCCCCTATTTGAAGTAGTAGAGAAATTTGTTTGCGAGCCTCTAGTCTTTGCCGAGGAGGAACGTCCGGCATGCCTTTGAAAGGAGGCAAGGTATGGAAATAAAACTTGTAACCCTGGTGTATGATATCCAATACCCATTTGTCTTGGGTAACCAACATCCAATTTTCCTTGAAGAGTGCTAACCTTCCTCCCAAAGGTGCTGCCAGGCAAGAAGGATCTGGCAGCTGAAAAAGTAGGTCATTGGGCCTGTTTACGAAAGGACTGGCCCCTGCCCTCACCCGAAGATTGTGCAGGGGAACTCCCTGTTCTAGGCCTGAAAGAACTCTGAGCTCTGCCCCTACCACGTCTAGATCTACCCCTAGACTGAGAATCATAAGAAGGATCGTCCACCCCCTAGCAGGCCAATTCCTACTAAACTTCGGAGGCTGAACTTGCAAAAAATCTTTAACAGTCTGCATAGACTTAGCCTTGTCTTCCATTTTCTTCAAGACTGACTCCACAGGTGAACCAAACAACACATCAGACTGCAAAGGAGCATCCAAAATCCTTGTCTTAACATGGTCAGATAAATTCTGATCCTTCAACCAGGTGTGCCTGCGAAGAACTGAGCCAGTGGCAGCCACCCTAGAAGAGGCCTGCACAGCATCAAAACCACACTGTAATGAATGCTTACCCACCTGTTCAGAGACATGCACCAAATCTTGCAATTCTTTACACTCAATGCCTTCCGCCAGAGCATCCACCTTAGACTTCAATTGAGAAAGAAGAAAGTTTTGATATTTCAACATATGAAACTGGCAATTCAAAGCCCTCATAGCTAAGGTAGAAGATGTATAGACCTTCTTTCCCCATCTATCCAAAGCTCTGGCTTCTTTATCTAGAGGAACCGGATTTTTTACAATAGAGGCCTTGACACCCTTAGGTCCCTGACTAATAGTTTCTGGGTCCGCCCTAGGACTCTTATAAAGATATTTGTGAGCCTCAGGCACCCTGTAATACCTATCCGGCTTAACAGGAGCAGGCGGCAGAGAATCAGGATTAAGTGAAGCCTCTGCAAACACATCTTCCACAACATCCAGAACAGGGGGTATAGCCAAAGGCCTATGCTGGGGTAACAACAAAAACTCCCTAAGCCTTTTCCTAGAATCAGAGAAGTCCTGACCTTCCCACTTAAAATGTTCCCTCATAGAATGAAGTGTCTCTGAAAAAGAAAAATCCTCTGGAGGAGAAGCAGAAGGAGTGGAATCCTCTGCATCAGAATCAGAATAAGGAGAATACTCCTGCAAGTCTTCAGCCGAAGACTCTGAAACATCCGAAGCCTGTTCAAAACTTCCCAACTCTGGCTCCACTCTAGGCCTCTTGTCAGGAGGGGGCATAGAACCTCTAATCAGAGTAATCAAATCTTCTGCCATTTTAAGCATGTGCTACTTAGGCACAGACCCTGCTGAACTAGGAGTGACCCCAACAGGAGCTAAAACTGGCCTGCCTCTGGGAGAAGCCTTGGAAACCGAAGGAGAAGGCCTAACCACCCTAGGAAGGGAGGGGAGTACAGTAACTTGAGAAGCCCCTTCAGCCTGACCTGCCTCCTGAGAGACTACTTCCTGCAAAATCAAAGTCTCCCCCTGAGACTCCAGAGAAGTCTCCGTCGGAACCACCGGTTTCACTGAAGCCTCTAAAGAACCGGCGTCCGAAACGGACGACTCACCTTGCCTGGGTTTAACTGCTTTGTCTTTGCGCTTTTTCGCAGAAGCGGGCACCGGAGAATCCGACGGCATATTATAATTGCACCGCTTCCCAAAGACCAGCCTAGCACAATCTAACCTTCGCTTAATAGTGCGTTTATTGAACCTAGCACAAAAGCGACACCCAACAACGTCGTGCTCAGGCCCCAAACAAGGAATACACAAAGAATGATAATCCCTATGCGGTATCTGTTTCCCACAAGAAATACAGTTATTCACTTTTTCTGACATCCGGTAAAACACTGAGGCAAGAAAAACAAAATAATCTAACGGGTACTTAGCCAACTTGGATTCGGTCTGAAACTCCGAATTCAAAAAATTTCAGAACGCCGAACGGCACTTGCAACGCTGCTTCTGCATCGGACCATGCGGCAAAAAAGACTGAGGAAATGACGTCGGTCATGCACTTTTGTACCCTGACGTCCTGATGTCAGTTCTAAGCGCCTTGACCGACGTCAGCCTAATACTTTGGCATTCGGGCCGACCGAGGACAGCGGACTACCCATATGTAAGGACTGCAGCAATGTGAGATGAAGAACATCTTTGTTTCTCCATGGGAGCATCTAGGAGCTTTTTACATGGTCTGGTAAGGATTGTTCTTTTAACCATGCATGCCTTCTAATCACTGTTCCAGTCATAGCTGATCTAAAGGAAGCCTCCAGTGCATCATAGCCGCATTTTAAGGAATGATTACTGACCTGCTGAGTGTTATGTACCAAATCCTGAAGGACTTCGGTCTACTTACGGTCTATAGGTTCAGGAGAGGACAGTTTTTTATTTAGCTGGTCTAACAAAAATTCCTGATACTGAATCATATGGAATTGACAGTTTAAGGGCCTAGCTGAAAGAGTAGCAGAAGTATAAACTTTTTTACCCCATCTCTCTAATGCTCTAGATTCTCTTTCAGAGGGGAGGGGATTTTTGGCAGAGGCAGCTGCTACAGCTATGGGGCCCTGTGAAATGGTTTCAGGATCTGCAATAGGAGCCTTATACAAGTGAAAATGTGTGTCCGGGACCCTGTAATATCTGTCGGGCTTGTCAGGGGCAGTACAAGCATCATTATATGCATCATCAACAACTGCTAGTACTGGAGGAATGGCTAAAGGCCTATGCTGTGGTAAATGTAAAAAGGTCCTTAGCCTTTTCCTTGAATCTGAAAAATCCTGGCCCTGCCATTGAAAATGTTCTCTCATAGCATGTAAGGTTTCCCCAAAAGAAAATTCCTCAGGAGGAGAGGCAGAAGGAATGGAGTCTTCTGCATCAGAATCCTCATAAGGGGAATATGGGCCTTCTGGAGGTTCTGAGTTTTCTGAATCATCCGAGGAATAGTCTGTAGAAACAGGATCCGGAGGCTCTGCTCTAGGCCTCTTCTCTGGAGGGGGTTGAGAGGCCCTGTCTGGGTGAGGTTGGGATCCCCTGATCAAAGAAATGAGATCCTCAGCCAGGCTGAGCATTTGGGAACTAGAGGTAGGCCTGAGTGAGGGGGTTTTAGCAGGTAAGGCCTTGGAAGATTTAGCTGCTTTAGCCCTAGAAAAAGCCTTGATAGACATAGATGCAGGGGGCCTAGCAGCTCCACGTGCAGGAGTAGATATGTCTAAAGGGATAGTGTCTGATAAATCCTGGGTGCCTGCTACAGCAGGGGAAATTTCAGTAGCAGATTCAGCCATGCTGTGTGAGGCCTCGGCTATCGGAGGCATGCTTTCGGCCGAAGGAAGAACCGAGGACTCGGTTTCAGCCGAAACAGAGACGCTGGCGGTTGGCTTGACCACGAGTGTCGGTCCTTTTCCTTACGCTTTTTAGCTAATTGTGAAGTCGGAGTCTCCGACGGCATTTTGTAAGCAAAAGCGGGACCAAAAAACTCCTCTGCAAACTCCGACCGACGCCCAAGTGTCCGTCGGTTGAAGGAAGCACAGGCTAGACAAGTTGATACGTCGTGGTCTGGGCCTAAGCAAGGAAGGCAGTAACAGTGGAAATCCTTATGAGGTATTTGTTTCCCACAAGTTAAACAATTATTTACTTTTTCTGACATCGGCTGAGGCAAGAAAGAGTCCCCAACAGGGTACTTAGCTTTTTAGAAGTCTTCGGTAGTAGCAATCTCTAGATCTGACCAACCGGCACTTGCGAACAGCTTCTGCTTCGGGCACCGCGCGGCAAGAAAGACTGAGGAAAATGGCGTCGGCTGATGCCTTTATACCCAATTCACAGCAGCTATGACGTCGGGTGAAGTGCGACATCAGCCGAGGCCAGACCCAGACTTTGGAATCCGGCCGACCGAAGGGCTGCCTGAGGCAGGACAACCCATATGTTAGGACTGCAGATGCATCCTTGAAGGACATCATGCAAATTAAAGCTGCCTTAAAGCCTACAGCTCTGAGACAAGTGTCTACTGGAAAAGACTGTGCTGACAGAACACAGGCAACTGTTTGCTGAAGAGATCCTAGTCTGTCCTAGGGAAAGGCAGCTGTTTGTTGGAGATCCTAGTCTGTCATAGGGCAACACAACTGTTTGTTGGAGATCCTATTCTGTCCTAGAACAAGACAATGGTTTGTTGGCGATACTTAGTCTGTTCTGGGGCAGGAAGGCTCATCATAGCTTGCAAAGAGTTTGTTTGCACTAAATGGGTCCTTGCAATGGTCACCGTTCCTTCAAATGAATAGCCTGAACAGCTACACCCAGTTTGTTCTCTAAATTCATCAGAGATGGAGCAACAAAGAGCCAGTCATATAGAATCCGGAAAATTTTATCTCCTTGCAGTCAGATGTGAGCCTTGATAAAAAAGATGCACTTGGTGAACACTCAGTGGTCATACTGATGTAGGTGAACACTCAGTGGTCATATTGTAGACATGCACCTTTGAGCTCCAAACAGTCTATCCATCTTTTGACAAGCAAGAAAGGACAGACTGCTCTATAGCCATTCAAGTGTTCCAGTGTTAAGAATGTGTGGAGGTCATTAAAATCTGAAATAATCCTGTGATCTTTTGCCTTCTATTAACACAAAAATCAATAGGGAATATCCCAAACCTTTTTCGTCTGGTAGGATAACTTGGATAGTTCTTTATTAAGGAAGTTAAAAGACCCCTGTTCTTGCTAATTATTTCTGCTCTGTTTTTCTGTAAAAAAAATATTTATATTCAGGTAGGACACCTTGCAGAGGCAGCAATGGGGGAGGAGTAGTAAATGACATAGTATAATCTTCCTTTGGATACACTATTTCTCTCTCTCTCAACCACCTGTCTTTCAAACTCTTTTTCCAATCAACCTCTGTCTCCAGAGTGGGGCAGTTACGCAAAATCTCAGTTAAGTCTCACTAGCCAAACACCCTTTAAAGGAATGACTTGGCAGCACTATCTAGTTAATTGGCTTGCTGCGTTATACAGCATGCAGAGAAAGAGGACATCAAACCCAGAACTGAAGGATGAAAGTCAAACAGCTCACAGTCATAATGCTCTGAACTGTGAGGTCTTGGAACTCATTTTTTTTTTCTGTTTAACTGAGTAACACAGGTGGAACTCAGGCCCTTTTCAGCCATGACTCAGAGCTCAAGGGTAAATAAAAAATGTAAATATATGGATTATTTAGTACAGCCAATCAAACAACATATTTTGGGAGCATATAGGAATCCAAAAATACCCAGAAAAAAAAAATAAGCAGTCTAAAGTATTACATGCAAACTCCACACAGGCAGTAACCAGAGTTCAAAACTAAACCTCAGATCCTAGGGCTGTGAAGCACAGCTCCTTTAACTTAGCAACATAACCACCTTGCTGATTTTGGAGATCAACTCATTTGCTTTTCATATTCCCTGTGGTTTAGGGACAAATGGAATCTTCTTTGAGACCAAATGGATTCCACTTGCAAGGCTTAATTAAGAGGTTGTAAGTGGATGCTAAGAATCTCAAGAAATTATTTCAGTTTACTTGGGAGGGTATAGGGAAGAAGCCCCCAGGAGAGATGAGATTCATAAGGTACATGACTCCTCAGATTTAACAGGTGCATTACTAAAAAGTAAGATGAACATTTTATTCAAGCATTCCAAGTTCTCTTCAGCTTACCTTCTGAATACATGCAGATTCTGGCTTCTGTCAGCTAGGAAAGAAAGGGGGCCCTGAAGGAAGGACAACTAAGCAGGTTTTACATGATGTGTCAGGGAGATCCTTTTTTGGCACAAGATAAAGTTGGAAAAGACAATTACACTGCATTGGTGTGATGGCAGGAGATAAATAAGCCTATCTAGGCTGCCCTTTTAAGTATTTTAGCACCCTCTCAGTCCTTCAATCTCCACCTTCCTCCTCTTTCTTTTTTGTTGTATAATCTTTTGAATGCCTTTGTGGATTGATTCCCTCTCCACCACCTACAAAAGTAGTCCAGTTCACAGTTCCACAAACTCTTGAAAATCATTTTCAAAGAGCCTGGGAGTTTTAGTCAACAGTATTATTCATGTGAACCTCCTTTCTGATCAGAATAACCCCGTCATATCTCCTCTACATGATCTTGTGCATCAGTGACATGTCCCGTCTTCTGTTCTCAAGTAAGAAGAGCTCCATCTTCTCTAGCCACTGACATATTTCTTCCCCTCCATTACTGTCACCTTTTTTGTGTTTTTTTTTTCTTAAAATTCCTTTCAGCAGTCTGATGTGCTTTTCATTATATAGCATCAAGAAGCACATGCTGTGCTTAAGGTGTGGTCTGACCAAGACTCTGCAGAGTGGAAGCATTACCTCTCTGCTTCTAGAATCTAGCCCATTGAAATGAAGATACAGCCCAGCATTCAATATTGCTGCTGTCACCAACACCACAGACCTCTCCCCTATGCTCCTGGTGGTCTAAATCCAGGTGTGATCGATAGCCTTGAGCCTGTTCCTGCATTGCTGCCATTAGTTCTGCTCTTCCAAGCTCATAATTCACATCAAGGTAGTTGTGGCTCAAAGCAATACATTTGCATTTATTTTCACTAAATCTCAGATGCCATCTTTCTCTCTACTTGCTTAGCCTTTTCAAATGATTTGTTAGACCTTTCCCTACATCTTCCACTGTTGGACCTATTTTTATATCATTAGCAAAGAGGTTTATCCTGTTTTCCATCTCCTCAGATAACTTTCACACAAATGCACTGAAAAGTACTCTACATAGGATAGATCCTGTGGTACTCCACTCATCAGTTCCATAATTCCTGACACTTTCCTTCTCATCACAACCTTATGTCCTATAATCCAACCATGCAGCTATCCAGTTCCTCAGACTTGGTCCTACCCCAATCCCCATTATTTTTCCTGTCAAACACCTTACTGAAGTCTAGACAAACTGTACCTACTGGTACTCACACATCAAGTTCACATGTAACCAAGTTATAAACGTAGATCAGGTTTGATTAACAGCTTCTTCTGGTTTTGAACCCATGTTGGTTGCTGCCTGGAGAATACTGTCTTCTAGAAATTCTGCCAGACTTCCCCTATGGATTTTCTGCACAACTCTACCTACTACTGTTGTTAATTAACAAGGCTTTATTTCTCCAGACATTTTTTCTATTCTCCCCTTGAGTAAAGGTATCACTGATTGCTGTTTTCAAGTACTCTGATACTTTCAAACTAGCCAGTGATCTGATGAAGACTGCTGCCAGGGGATCCACCAATTCCAACATACTGGCCAGGTTTCTAAGGACTCTGAAGACAGACTATCTGGTCCTTGAGCTTTATCCTGCCTAAGAGCAGTTTTCTTTTCACCTCTTCCCTCTCTTATCCTGGTATCTGTCCTACTATTCTCCCCTTTCTGCCTTACATCACCCCCAGCATGACACACTCTCCCTACTTCCTTTTTGAATACAAAAAGTATTCACTCAGAACCTCTCTTTTTTTCTCTCTCCAGTCTTCTGTGATTATATTCCATCTATGCTTAGGCTGCCAGTTCTACCATTCCTTTCCTTCTTTCTGTTAAGTACTTGCTTCCTTTCTACTTTCTTCCTTTTTTACTTTAGCCTCTCCTACTCTTAACATGTAAATATCCTTCTGCTATCCTTATTGGTCTGTGCCTCCTACAGCTCCCCACTTCCTGCATGCCTTATTGGGTGCCCTAACTGCTGCCCTCATATTCATATGTAACAACACTGGCCTTTATTTGTCCTTCTGGCCTCCTGCTCACACCCTTTCTCATAGTCCATATTATCTTTCTCCCTCTGTGATCCACACCCATTCTGGGATAGCATGAGTCCCTATGCTAGGAGTAAGCCAGATACAAAGACATTAATAAGAAATGAAAAAAAAAGTTTGCAACCTCTTTTTAAGGGCAGAGCACACAGCCCTAAGACAACTGGGTTTAGAGGGGAGCCTAAGAGCAGCTAGTAAGAGATTGACTCACAGGCCCATACATCAGTCCAGTATAAAAGAGCTATAAAAAAATAGTAGTCCAGAAACTACTGCAACACTGATTTCCACGGGTGGGTTTGGAAGCATTTAGAAAATGTTATGAGCAACTCTGCAAGAGAGAATTACTTTCCTACTGAGCTAACATCTTGACTTTCTTGAGATTTCTGAACCTTCAAGTAATACATCTGGAAATGGGGATTTCAAGTTTAAATTAAACCATTTACACCACCAATACTACCTGAAATGACATTGTGCTGGCAGGTGGGTTTGCTTTACCAAGAACTTTTCACAGTAAACCTGCTTAACTGTGTTAAAAGCAAATTTGGCAAAGAAGTTAAATCACCAATTGCTTCGGCTTTTCAATTATATGCATTTTAACACATTTCAGGTACATAAAGTACAGTTTTGTACCTACCATAAATGTAGATGTTCGAGTGTTCACACTGCTGCAGTCATCACACTTGGGTTATCCTGCCATCAGGCGGTTCCACAGTCGGCCAGAGTTCCAAAGTCTTGGTCTGGCGTCAGTTGCGGTCGCTTCTTCCCTGACGTCAGTGCGCCAGGGGTATATAATATGCATCTAACGCCATTTTCCTCAGTTTTTCTTGCCCCAGATAAAATAAAAAAATACCCTCAGTTACCAGCAACTACACCCCAAAGGTTGTATAGGATAGAAGGGTATAGATAAGTCCAGCTAGTTCAGAGGGGATGGAGGGAGGGTAACCTGGACTGCAGCAGTGTGAACACTCGAACATCTACATTTATGGTAGGTACAAAACTGTACTATGTTCATCATGTTACACTGCTGCAGTCATCACACTTGGATTGAATCCCAAAGCTAAGTTTGCGTGGCTGGTCTATAAAGAGTTAGGATTGGCTAAGAAGCACTGCAGAACTGCAGTGGCAAATCCTGCTCTGGATTTAGAATAAAGAGGCAGGTGATAATGCTTGGTGAAGGTATGCACTGAACTCCAAATTGCAGTCTCCAAAATTTCCTTGGTAGGTACTCCTCTGAGAAAGGCTGCTGAAGTTGCTGTTCCCCTGGTGGAATGAGGCCTAATGTTATTAGGGACTGATTTTCCATGATGTGTGTAGCAGTACCGAATACAGTGTCCTATCCATTTGGATATAGTCTGCTTTGAGATAGCCTTGCCTTGTGATCCTGCGCTACAAACAGTTGATCAGTTTTCCTGAAAGCTTTTGTTTTGTGCAAGTAGAAGCATAGCTGCCTGTGTATGTCCAAAGAATGCAAAAGTTTCTCCCCTTTATTTTGGGGGTTTGGATAAAAAGAAGGCAAATGGATGGTTTGGTTAAGAGCCACACTAGATACCACCTTTGGCATGTGAAGGTAGGGTTTGTCCTTAAAGATACACTATCCTGATGAAAAATTATAAAAGGTTCCACTGCCATTAATGCCTGTAGCTCTGAGACTCTTTGTGCTGATGTTACTGCCAGGAGCAGAGCTGGTTTCCATAATAAAAAATTTAGATTGGCCGGCTCAAAAGGTGGTAGGGTCAGTTATTCCAAAATGAAATTGAGGTCCCAAGTTGGTGTTGGTGCTCTCCGGGGCGGTCTTATAGGTACTGATTTAGCAAGGGATGAGAGAATAAAGGAGGATCTGTGTTGTAATGTGCAGAAATGGCAGAGGCGTGAATCTTAATTGATGAAAAGGATAGGCCTCTGTCCAGCATCTCAGTTAAGTATTGTAAAATCTGAGGAATGTTTGGAACAAGAGGGTCAAGTCTGTGAGCCTGGTTCCAGGCGCAGAATCTCTTCCATTTTTCTGAGTAAGCTTTCCTGGTGCTAGGCCTCCTAGCCTCCAAAATGACATCCATAACAGCTTTAGAGACAGGTGTTGCCTGTTTGACTAAAGTATCTGCCATGCAGCCAGGTTTAGGGTTTTGAGCTGACCGTGCAGGATCTGATTGTTTTGTTGAGTCAGAAGGTGTGGAATTTGGGGCAAAATCCATGATGGGCCCTGAGCCAAGTTCCTTATGATAGGGTACCAGTGCTGGTGTGGCCAGTCTGGAGCAATCAGGATCATCTGTGTTTTTTCTTGTCTGGCTTTTAGGAGTACCTTTGAAAGGAGAGGCAGTGGTGGGAAGGCATAGACTTTTAGGTTTTTCCAGCTGAACAGAAGAGCATCCACTTTCCATGCTTGTTTATGATAAGTCCTTGTGCAGAATTTTTGTAGTTGGCAATTCAGAGGGGAGGCAAAAAGATCTATGTCTGGGCATCCCCATTTTTGTGTTATCATGCTGAAGATTTGTGGATTCAATTTCCATTCATGAGGGTCCATGATATTTCTGCTTAGGTCGTCTGCCAGAGTATTTTTCTTTCCTGGCAGGAATTGTGCTTGCAGGTGAACTTGGTACGTTAGAGCTGTGTTCCACAAGGTCATGGCGTGCCTGCATAGGAGATAAGAATGAGTGCCCCCTTGTTTGTTTAAGTAGCACATTACTGTGGTGTTGTCTGTCTTTAGTAATAGTTGTCCTGGATGTAGAAGGTCCTTGAAAGCTGTTAGGGCATTTTGAACAGCCATCTCTTTTTGATTGATGTGAAGATGCATCTGGTCTATGGTCCACTTGCCCTGAATGCATGTTCTTGCCATGTGTGCTCCCCAGGCATAATCTGAAGCATCTGTTGTTAGAGTTTGCCTGACTGTGGGTTGGGTAAAAGGCTGACCCTTGTTTAGGTGACATGCCTGTGCCCACCATCGAAACTCCTGTTGTAGGCAGGGAATTATTGGAATTACTGCTTCTAGACTGTGAGAATGTTGAGTCCAAACACTTTTTAGGTACCATTGTAATTTCCTCATATGCAGTCTTGCATATGGTATTAGTAGTATGCAGGATGCTATGAATCCCAGGGCCTGCAGAATTTTTCTTGCAGGGAGATGGGACTTTTTTGCCAGTAGTTGAAAATATTGAGTTAGTTGCACTTGTTTGTCTGGCATGAGGTAAGCCATCTGGGCCGTTGTATTTAAGCTGGCACCCAGGAATGTAATCTGTTGTGAGGGCACTAGTTTTGACTTCTTTTCGTTTACTGTGTACCCTAGAGAAATTAGCAACTCTTTCACAAATGCCAGATGCTGTAGAAGAATGTAATTTGTCTCTGCTTGAATGAGGCAGTCATCCAGGTATGGATATATTTGAATTCCTTTTTGTCTGCAAAATGCAATTACTGGTGCCAGGCACTTTGTGAAGACCCTGGGTGCAGTACATAAGCCAAAGGGCAGTGCAGAGAATTGGTAGTGCATTGTACCAGCTTTGAATCGGAGGTGTCTTCTGCAATTTTGTCCGATAGGGACATGCAGGTATGCCTCTGAGGTCCAGAGTAACAAGCAAAGCCTTCTTGCCCAGCATGGGTAGAAGCTGCTGTAAAGTCAACATTTTGAATTTCGGAATATCCAGGTAAGTATTCAGAATTGAAAGGTCTAGTATAGGCCTCCAGGCTTTGTCCTTTCTGGGGAGCAGGAAGAGTCTTGAGTAAAATCCTTGTCCTTGTTCCTGTTGTGGTACTTTTTGTATAGCTCTCATGTCCATGAGGGCTGAAATTTGTTTTTGTGCCTCTGCCCATTGATTTTGTGGCAGGTCTGGCATTCCTTTTAGCTTTGGTAAAGTATGGAAATGGAATCTGTAAACTGGAGACACAATATTCAGGACCTATTTGTCTTGGGTGATTGTTTGCCAGTTTTGAGAAAAAAGTGCTAGTTTTCCCCCTAAGGGGGCTTCCAGAAGGGACGTGCTTGGCGTACGCAAAGGAAAGTCATTGTGACTGTTTCCTGTAAGGTTGAGACTTGTCCTCACCTCCTTTTGGGGTTGAGGTGCCCCACTGTCGTTGTCTGTTTGAGCCTTGGGGTTGAGATCTGCCTCATGGGTGTCTGTATCTGCCTCTCTGTGGCCTGTCTGACACTGGAAAGGACCAATTTTTTGTTGGCCAATTTCTGCTAAACCGAAGGGGCTGTACCTGTAAGAAATCCTTGACTGTTTGCATAGATTTAGCTTTATCCTCCATTTTCTTTAACACCTCTTCTGCCTTAACATCAAACAAAGTATCATGTTGTAAAGGAGCATCCAATAACTTTGCCTTAACATGTTCAGGTAAACTCTGTTCTTTTAACCAAGCATGAACCTGTAACTGTGGCTCTACAAGAGGCCTCTAAAGAATCAAAACCACATTGCAGAGTATGTTTTCCCACCTGTTCAACTGCATGCAATAAATCCTGCATTTCTTTAAAATCAGGAGCTTCTGAGCTAGCAAGCATTTTCTGTTTTAACTGAGCCATTAAATATTGTTGGTACTTAAGCATGTGAAACTGGCAATTTAAAGCTCTTACTGCTAAAGTTGCAGACGTGTATACTTTCTTCCCCCATCTATCCAAAGCTCTGGAATCTCTGCCAGAGGGTACTGGAGTTTTTGCAATGGAAGCCTTAACCCCTTTTGGACCCTGGGAAATAGTTTCTGGATCAGCAGAAGGGTTTTTGTAAAGAAACTTATGAGAGTCAGGGACTCTATAATACCTATCTGGCTTGGCTGGAGCAGGGGGCAGAGAGTCAGGAGATAAGCTGGATTCAGAAAACACATCATCCACAATGTCTAGCACAGGCGGAATAGCCAGGGGCCTGTGCTGAGGCAATAAGAGGAAATCCCTGAGCCTTTTCTTGGATTCTGAGTATTCCTGACTTTCCCAATGGAAATGTTCCCTCATGGTATGTAAAGTTTCCCCAAAGGAGTAATCCTCAGGGGGAGAGGCTGAAGGGATAGATTCCTCAGCATCAGAGTCCTCATAGGGGGGTAAAAAGTATCCCTGGTCTGAAGAGGAATCAGAGGAAATGGAAACCTGATCAGAGGAGTCATAGTCTGTATCCTGCCTAGGCCTTTTCTCAGGAGGGGGATGGAAACCAGATTAGAGTAATGAGGTCTTCGGCCATTTTAAGCCTCTGTTTCTTAGGCATGGAGGACTGTCCATGAGAATGCTGCACTTGTTTCTTTGTCTTTAATGGTACCTTTGTCTTGGCTGTTGTTTTAATGGTAAGTTGTGAAGGTCTGAAAACACCCTCAGAAGCCGGTGCCTGCTCAGCGGCTCTGGACCCATCTGAGGGATTAGTTTCCGTAGGCCCAATACCTTGAGTTTTCAGAGGCCTAGTTGTCTCCACGTGGGAGTCGGAGGCGGCCTGTGGCTCTGAGGTAGCGGGTGTCAGGGGCTGCGAAAGCGCCTCACTGAGAACCGGCGGCTGGCCTAGAAGAGGTTTTGTCATCGGTTTTGGACCTTGAATGCCTGTCTTTATCCTTGTCTTTGCGTTTTTTCGGAACTGCGGTCATCGGTTGATCCGACGGCATAGTATAACTGAACCTTCGGCCAAAGTAGTGCAAAGCAAAATCAAAACGTCTTTTTATAGTGCGTTTGTTAAATCTAGCACAAAACCGACAACTAGTGATGTTGTGATCAGGGCCTAAGCATGGAATACAGTAAGAGTGGAAGTCCTTATGAAGTATTTGCTTCCCACAAGAAATACAATTATTAACTTTTTCTGACATCGGTCTGAGGCAAGAAAAAAGTCTCCCCAACAGGGTACTTAGCTTTATTGAAGACTTCGGATCTGAAATTCAACGTCAAAAATCTCAGGAGTCGGCCGACTGGCACTTGTGAACTGCTTCTGTTTCGGGCACCGCGCGGCAAGAAAGACCGAGGAAAATGGTGTCAGATGCATATTATAGACCCCTGGCGCACTGACATCAGGGAAGAAATGACAGCAACCGACGCCGGACCAAGACTTTGGAACTCTGGCCAACTGCGGGAGCACCTGGTGGCAGGATAACCCAAGTGTGATGATTGCAGCAGTGTAACACGATGAACATCTGCTAATGTATGAAGCAAGCAGTGGCAGAATTATCCTTACCCAGTTTGATTGCAGTTAGACACTAAGTGCATTGGAGCAACAAAGGTACGTGACTCTGAAACTAACAGTGATAGAACTTCAGGCACCATGCAAGCTTCACATCTTACAGTACTGCAAGTCTAAAAGAGATAATGAATCAAGAACTCCAAAGCAGCTTAAAGACACTGAAAAAGTACAGTTTTGTACCTACCATAAATGTAGATGTCCGATAGGTATGCATCTGCAGTCATAACATATGGGTTGTCCTGCCTCAGGCAGCCCTTCGGTCAGCCGGATTCCAAAGTCTGGGTCTGGCCTCGGCTGATGTCGCACTTCACCCGACGTCATAGCTGCTGGGGTATAAAGGCATCAACCGACGCCATTTTCCTCAGTGTTTCTTGCCCCAGATGCCAGGTGCCCTCTAGGAAGGCTAAATTTGTATAAAAGTAGAAAATTCCAAACAGTAGAAATCAAAAGGTATATATACATATATACATACAAACAAATACACCATAATAGATTCCCCCAGCTAGCTAAGAGAGGGGTAAGTACCCTAGGAATACCACAGAGGGGAAGGAGGGTGGGTAATCCTGACTGCAGATGCATACCTATCGGACATCTACCATTTATGGTAGGTACAAAACTGTACTATGTCCTTCAAGGATGCATCTGCAGTCATAACATATGGGTAGAATACCATAGCCAAACTGGGGGAGGAGGCACTAAGATAATGATGGTGTAGTTAAAATCCCTTGTAAAACTGCAGTTGCAAAACCTGCTCGGGATCTGGAGTATAAAGGAAGATTGTAATGCTTGGCAAATGTATGCACGGAGCTCCAAGTAGCAGCTTCTAAAATGTCTTTGGTAGCCACTCCTTGTAGGAAAGCTGTAGTGGTGGCTGTAGCTCTTGTGGAGTGAGGCCTGATATTTTCAGTTGTTGTCTTTCCATGAAATGAGTAGCAGAATCGAATGCAATTTCCTATCCATTTTGAGATTGTCTGTTTTGAAATTGCTTTTCCTTGCACTCCTGTTGCATATGCTACCAGAAGCTGGTCAGTTTTTCTGCTGGCCTTAGTTCTGTCCAGATAGTAGCGCAGTTGTCTGTGTACATCCAAGGTATGTAGTAGTTTTTTACCCCTGTTCTGTGGGTTAGGGAAGAATGTAGGTAAATGAATAGCTTGGTTCAAGGATACCCTGGATACCACCTTTGGCATAAAAGTAGGATTGGTTCTCAGAGACACTCTATCCTGGTGAAAGATAAGGAAAGGCTGCACTGCCATTAATGCCTGTAAGTCGGATACCCTTCTTGCAGAAGTGATTGCTAGCAGGAATGCAGTTTTCCAAGATAAGAACTGTAAGTCTGCTGTTGCTGCTGGTTCAAAAGGGGGAAGTGTTAATTTTTCTAGCACAAAATTGAGATCCCATGCAGGCAGAGGTGGTTTCCTTGGAGGTTTTACATTTTTGATCCCTCTCAAAAATTGTCTGAGGAGAGGATGAGAGAAGACAGGAGGATCCATGTTGTACTCTGCTGAAATTGCTGATGCATGAATCTTAATGGAAGAATAGGACAGGCCATTGTGGAACAGTTCTGCTAAGTATTCTAGGATGTGTGCTAGGTTTGTCAGTGTGACATTTGTTCCCTTTGCTGCACTCCAAATGAGGAATCTCTTCCATTTGGCTGAATATGTTTTTCTTGTGGAGGGTCTGCGAGCCTCCAGGATAATGTCCTTAACCCTCTGAGATAAAACAGGTTGGTTTTGTTTTATGCAATTTTCCAAGCAGTTAGCTGCAGGGTTTTTAAGTTTATATGCAGGGTCTTGTAGTTGTTCTGCGGTGGAAAAGCATATACTGTCAGGGCCTTCCAGCTGAAAGAAAGGGAGTCCACCCTCCAGGCTTGTGGGTGGTATACTCGAGCAGAATTTCTTCAGTTGGTGGTTGAGTGGGGAGGTGAACAGGTCTATCTCTGGCATTCCCCATTTCTTTGTTATGGTTTTGAAGATGTCTGGATGCAGCATCCATTCGTGAGCATCCGTGGTAGTTCTGCTTAAGCTGTCTGCTAGTGAATGTTGAGATTCAGGCCTAAGTTCCACAGGTCCATTGCCATCCGGCATAGAGGGTATGAATGTGTGCCTCCCTGTTTGTTGATGTACCACATGACTGTGGTATTGTCCGTCCTTATCAGCAGGTGTCCTTGCTGGAGGAATGATTTGAATGCCTCGATTGCAAGCTTCACTGCCAGCATCTCCTTTAGATTTATGTGTAGATTCAGCTGGTCTTGGGACCATAGGCCTTGGATACACTTGTCTTCCATGTGTGCCCCCCAGCCTAGGTCTGAGGCGTCCGTGATGATGGTCTGCCTTGGATGTGGTTTGTGGAAAGGCAATCCTCTGTTGATCTGGCAGGCCTGAGCCCACCACAGGAATTCTTTTTTCAGGCATGGGATGATTGGTATCAGGGCTTCTAGACTGTGTCTGTGTTGAGACCATACATTCCTTAGGTACCATTGTAATTTTCTCATATGCAGCCTGGCATGCGGGATCAAGATTATGCAGGATGCCATGTAACCCAGGGCCTGCAGGACTTTCCTTGCAGTAAGCTGAGTTTGTCTTGTTAATGCCATGAAGTAGACTGGTAGTTGCTTTTGTTTTTCTTCTGTGAGAAAAGCCATCTGAGTTATTGTGTCCAGTTCTGCACCCAAAAATGTTATCCTTTAGGATGGCACTAGTCTTGACTTTTGTATGTTGACTGTGTATCCCAAGGCTTGCAGCAGTTGTATGACATAGGCCAAATCCTTTATTATTTTTGTCTTGTTGTCCGCTTGTATTAGGCAGTCGTCCAGGTATGGGTAGATTTGAATTCCCTGAAGCCTGCAATGTGCAATTACTGATGCCAGGCATTTCGTGAATACTCTGGGTGCAGTAGATAAGCCAAAGGGCAATGCTGAGAATTGATAATGCTCTGATCCTGCAAGAAATCTGAGGTGTCTTCTGCAATCTGGTCATATAGGGACATGCAGGTATGCCTCCTTGAGATCTAGAGTCACCAGCCAAGACTCCTTGCCCAACATGGGAAGAAGTTGCTGTAGGGTCAGCATCTTGAATTTTGGAACAATGAGATATGTGTTCAGTGCAGACAAGTCGAGAATAGGCCTCCATTGATTTTCTTTTCTTGGTACAAGGAATAGTCTGGAGTAAAATCCTTGGCCTTGTTCCATAGATGGTACATTTTCTATTGCTCTCATCCTTAGTAAGCTGATGACTTGTTTTAGAGCCTCTGATTTCTGGCTTGGTGGAAGGTTTGGCATTCCTCTCTTTTTTGGTAGAGTGTGGAAGTGAAACCTGTAGCCTTTGTCTATTGTTTGCAAAGTCCATTTGTCTCCTGTAATGCAATGCCAGTTTTTTGAAAATAAAGCTAGCTTTCTGCCCAAGGGTGCTTCCAGTTGTTCCCTGGTAGGCGGAATCAGAGCCAAGTCATTGTGTCTGCCTGTGGAAGTGGTTGCAGTCACAGCTGTGGCGGTACTTCCCTGGTTGGCAGGTTGCCATTGACGACCCCTGTAGGCACCCCTTGATTGACCTCTGCCTCTTGGGCATCTATTTCTGCCTCTCTGTGCTCTGGAGGTGTCTGGAAAGGACCAATTCTTTGAAGGCCAATTTCTGCTGAACCTCGGAGGTTGGACCTGCAGAAAATCCTTGACTGTTTGGACAGATTTTGCTTTTTCTTCCACTTTCTTTAGAACCTCCTGTGCAGAGGAGCCAAATAAACTTTGTTTCTCCACAGGGGCATCTAGGAGTTTTGACTTAACATGGTCTGGCAAGGATTGTTCTTTTAGCCAGGCATGCCTTCGAATCACTGCTCCAGTCATAGCTGATCTAAATGAAGCCTCCAGTGCATCATAGCCACATTTTAAGAAATGATTACTGACCTGCTGAGAGTTGTGTAAAAAATCCTGAAGGGCCTTATGGTCTAAAGGTTCAGGAGAGGACAGCTTTTTATTCAGCTGATCTAACAAAAATTCCTGGTACTGTATCATGTGAAATTGACAGTTTAAAGCCCTGGCAGAAAGAGTAGCAGATGTATAAACCTTTTTACCCCATCTCTCTAATGCTCTTGATTCTCTTTCAGAGGGTAGGGGGTTCTTGGCAGAGGCAGCTGCAACACCTTTAGGACCCTGAGAAATGGTTTCTGGGTCTGCAGCATGGGCCTTATACAAGTGGAAGTGAGAATCCGGGACCCTGTAGTATCTGTCAGGTTTGGCAGGGGCCGGGGGAAGAGAATCAGGGGCAGTACTGGCATCATTGTATGCATCATCAACAACTGATAGTACAGGAGGTATGGCTAAAGGCCTATGCTGTCGTAAGTGTAAAAAAGTCCTTAGCCTTTTCCTAGAATCAGAAAAATCCTGACCCTGCCATTGGAAGTGTTCCCTCATTGAGTGTAGAGTTTCCCCAAATGAAAATTCTTCTGGAGGGGAGGCAGAAGGAATGGAGTCTTCTGCATCAGAATCCTCATAAGGTGAGTATGGTCCTTTCTGATGGTCAGATAAGTCTGAACCATCCGAGGAATAGTCAGAAGAGAGAGGTTCAGACCTAGGCCTCTTTTCAGGAGGGGGTTGTGAGGCCCTGTCTGGGTGAGGTTGGGATCCCCTGATCAGAGAAATAAGGTCCTTAGCAAGGCTGAGAATCTGAGAACTTGAGGTAGGTCTGTGAGAGGGAGCTTTTGTAGGTAAGGCCTTGGAAAGTTTAGCTGCTTTAGCCGTGGAGAAGGCCTTGATAGACATAGAAGCAGGGGGTCTAGCTGCCCCACGTGCAGGAGTAGAGATGTCCAACGGAATGGTGTCGGACAAATCTTGTGTGCCTGCTTCTTCAGTAGGAAATTCTGTAGCCGACTCAGTCGGGGCCTGTGTGGCCTCGGTTATCAGAGGCATGCTTTTGGCCGAAGGGAGAACCGAGGTCTCGGTTTCAGCTGAAACAGAGACACTCGCAGTAGGCCTAACCGTGGTTTCAGCTGAAACCGCGGGCCGCGAGTGTCGGTCCTTTTCCTTGCGTTTTTTTAGCTAAATGTGTAGTCAGAGTCTCCGATGGCATTTTATATGCAAAAGCGGAGCCAAAAAACTCTTCAGCAAACTCCGACCGACGTCTAAGTGTCCGTCGGTTGAAGGAAGCACAGGCTAAACAAGCTGATACGTCGTGGTCTGGGCCTAAGCAAGGAAGGCAGTAAGAGTGGAAATCCTTATGAGGTATTTGTTTCCCACAAGTTAAACAATTATTTACTTTGTCTGACATCGGCTGAGGCAAGAAAGAGTCCCCAACAGGGTACTTAGCTTTTTTAGAAGTCTTCGGTAGCTGAAATCTCTGGATCTGACCGACCGGCACTTGCGAACAGCTTCTGCTTCGGGCACCGCGCGGCAAGAAAGACTGAGGAAAATGGCGTCGGCTGATGCCTTTATACCCCAGCAGCTATGACGTCGGGTGAAGTGCGACATCAGCCGAGGCCAGACCCAAACTTTGGAATCCGGCCGACCGAAGGGCTGCCTGAGGCAGGAGAACCCATATGTTATGACTGCAGATGCATCCTTGAAGGACATCAGGAAAACTTGCTAAGCTAGGTGGCCTTCTAAACTTCCAGGAATATTTGATTGCTATCTGTTGGATCTCTTAAGAAGCCAAGGTGATGCAGTGGTAGCATTGTTGCCTCACAGCAAGAGGTTCTCCCGTTCGATTCTTGGCTGGAGTGCGGGGAGTGCCTTCTGTGTGGAGTCTGCATGTCTTCCCCGCAGTTGGGTGGCATTTGAAAGACATGCGTAAGTGGGCGTGCCTTCGTTGAAGGTTGGACATCGGGCTGGCACCTCGGCGTTCGTGAAAATCTACTGCCAATCATTAGCAGACCGGAGTTCCGCTGTGGTGACCCCTAACCTGGAAAAGCCGAAAGACAAACAAACATCTGCTGGATCTCTTAATTCATTCATTACCTCAACACAGACATACAGTATTTCCATCAAATCAAGACCACTAGCTGTAAAGCAGTTTATGTGAAATCCTTCTGTCTCCGAGTTGTACTAAGTGTGGTTACATATAATCTCACCACTTAATCTGTTACACTCCACTGTAATTGTAGGCAGCTGATATTACAAAATCACAATTGTGAAACTAAAACAATTCACTCTTTTGGCTTCTCAGTTAAATGCAATGTTTTTAACAAATTTCACCATACACACTAAAAAAGCTCTTAGTACCCCAAAATAAGAAACCAACACTGAAGCATTTCACTCATTTCCTGTAGCTCTAGTGTCATACATGTATTACTTATAGCCTAGCACATCTGGAGATTTATGTAGTATGAGGGGTGGCCACGGTGGTGCAGCAGTTAGCATTGCCACCTCACAGCAAGAGGTTCTCCGGTTTGATCTTCGGCTGCGGTGCCTTCTGTGCGGAGTCTGCATGTCCTCCCTGTGGTCGCGTGGGTTTCCTCTGGGTGCTTTGGTTTCCTCCCACATCCCAAAGACATGCTGTAGGTGGACTGGACACTCTAAATTGGCCCTAGGTGTGATTGCGTGCATGTGTGCCCCTTCTGTGGAAGGTTGCGCGCTGGGCTGGCAACTCAACACTATAAAACTCCACTGCCAATCATGAGCAGACCGGTGATCTGTTGTGGCGACTCCTAACCGGGAAAAGCCGAAAGAAGAAGGGAGGTAACAATTTTGGTTATTTTAAAGTCAAGGAAAGATAGATATGACTGATCCTCAAGCAAAAACAGTTTTGGAGTTTAATAACTAGAAATTTCCTGCAGCCATTGTAGCCAGAAAGCTAAAGCAGATGGTGTGATTTTACTTGTGCAATTTTTTTACCAGAAAAACAGACCCAATGCAATGTTAATATGACAGTGACACTGTTCGAATCACTTGGGAGGACATCAGACTGTAGTGGTTCTTAGTTAAAATGCTGACAAAGCATTTGACAGCACTGAAAACAGACATCTGTTTGGAATCATGCAGTTTCATCAAATCCTTTTCACTGGACTAAACAGATAAAGAAACTAGTAATGGAACATTTTCATTTGACATATTGTGTGTGTGTTAGTCTGGAGGATTTGGGTGGGGGGGCATGTGTTGAGTTACGTTCTTTGAACTTTGGCTGAAATGACATTACAAGGAATCAGAAAATATTTTCCAGCTCAGTTATCATTGTCATTTCCCTGTGTCTTTGCAACCATAGGGTCAAAATATATAAGCAAGGAAGGTGAAGCCCTAATGTGCTTTATAGGGGGGGGGACTTGCCCACCCTGCAAAAAATGCTTATTTTTGTTTTTCCAGTTATACTGGATTATGCATTTTTCTGGATACTGTCAATAGACTTTGTTTCATTTGCAATGCTTTCAAAGGCTACACCACCATTCTACTCACATGCATCATATTTGTCCAATTCCAATGAATCTTTTTGGTATTTTCCAGAGGTTTGCTGACTGTTTTGATGGTACATACAGAGCTTCCAAAGCAATAATGATCAGTCACTTTTTTGGTCCTGTTACTCTCAACAGAGCAGCAAATCAGGGCTGCACCCTGTCCTCCACCATATTTACTTTCTAAATTAAGTGCTTAGCCCTGTACATAGATTCACAGGTTCATAGGTGTGTACTAGGCTAACAACCCCAAGGGCCTTTTTAAGCCTAGCCATATATCCCAAATCTCTGACAAGTTCTGGTACACTTGAGAAGTGTAAGCAGGTGCTTGGGAGATGGAATGTTTATAAGCTGGTGCCTGGAAGATTAATGGATGCAGGCATGTAAATGTTTTGAGACATAAGTGCAAAACAAGGGATGAATTTCCTGTTCCCAACTCAAATGTCCAAGTTACACTTGAAATGGGTTAGGGAGGAACTCTGCTTCACATGGATGAGGAGCCTTTTCCAGAAAAGGGGTAGTCTCTGAGATACATACCTGTGTCTCCAGCAGGTCCTACTTGTATCACAGGCAAGGTTTAAGTCATTAGAATTGGTAATTCTGCTGCAGTTTGTTTTGCGTAAATGCAGGAGGTCCATCAGGGTAGGTTTGACAAAGCCTCATATTCCAGGCATAGATCTCTCCTCAACAGCCAGAAGAGACAGAAAGCAGGATAACTTATTTAGATGGTCTGCATAGGACATGCTACTTATGCCCTGTATTCTTTTAGTGAGGAACCTCTGTGGGCATTCCAATTGTTGGATGTGCCTGGTTAGGTACATAACTAAGGGGGCACTGTACTTAATGACAGGTCCGATGAATGCCGAACACAGTAGAACAATTATTTCCTTGGACCTAGATGCCCTACCTTTGTTTATAATCTGCACAACATATGATTTCCTCACTAGTACAGGCACGTGATGGTCAAAGTCAAGATTACTGTCTGTGTTTCTCCAAGTCCCTGACTACTCGGTCAACTCTTAGGAGTATGTTGTCAATATGATAGTTGCCAGAGGTGGATGACTTCCTGAAGGATACTAGTATGCATTTCTTGGCATTTAGTTTAAGGCCATGGCTCTGACACCAGTTATTTGTCTGTATCAGCCCTTCCTGGAAAACATTTGTCAGTGGGGGATTCTAGGACTACTCCTAATTTGCGATCATCTGCAAATTTAGTCAGCCAGAGGCTATTGACATTGGCCTTGACTTCACAGAAGTAAATGCCAAAAAGGAGTGATCTCAGAACCAATCCCAGAGGGTCTCTGCTTGTGATTGGCCTCTTTGTAGAGGTGGACTCCCCAATTCAAACTTTCTGGATCCTGTCTGTGACTCAGATGGCTATCCACTGGGTGAAATAAGGGTTTATACCTGATCTCTTGAGTTTAACAATGCCCGAGTGGGTATTGTGTCAATGCCTTGGTCAGGTTAAGGTAGGCAGTGTGAACCATTTTGCTCTTATCCATTGCTTTGGTGACTTTCTCAATGTCCACCACAATGAGTAAGCATGACATGCCCGTGAAGAAATCAAATTAGGTTGGATCCAGTGTCTGGAGGTTTTCTATGTCATCAATTATTTCCATGACGTTGCATATGAGATTAGTGAGACTTATGGGTCTGTATTTTCCAGGGCCTGTAGATGTCCCAGCTTTGTGCAGAGGGATGACTGTAGCTGTTCTCCATTCATTAGGCACAAAGCCTGTTTGGAGACTACAGTTAAATAGCAATTCTAGAGGGCATGATTGGTCATGTTTCATGCAATTTAGAAGGCATCTTGGGATACTGTCTGGGTCCATCGATGTGGTGTCCTCAGCCTTAGACAGAGCATTAAGGACCTGTTCCCCTAGTAATAGTAGGGGAATTTTACTTGATGTTATTTCCTGAGACAAGGTTGAGGGGGACAGAGTGGTAAAGTTAGAGATGAATTTCTTATCCAGTAGGTGTGCTATCTCTTCTGGCTCAGTATAGGTGGCTCCATTAACAATAAGCTCTGCACACAACTGTGTACTGTTTTCAGGTTGCAGACATAGACAAAGAATGCCTTGTGGTTGCCCTTGGCCTGGCAGGCCATATTTACCTCAAATTTGGCTCTGGTAGACATTATTTATACTCTGAGTTGTTTGTTTAGTTTGATGAGAGTGCTTTTATCCTGCTGAGTGCTACACCTCCTAATTTTTGCCATGATTTGCTTCCTTCCATTATAGATCGTATTGAAGTTACGATTCCACCAGGGTGGCTTGTTTTTTGTGTTAGTTCTTTACTTCTTGCTGGTGGGTACAGCTGCCTCTATGCAGCTAATAACATGTTTGTACGGGGTTTCTGTGAAGAGTTCAGCATAGTCAGCAGTGTTCTCAGGGTTTAAGGGGGCTTGAGATTTTGCAGGGTTATCACTTAATAGCAAGTTAGCGTTAGAGTAGTTCCTGAATATTTCAGGGATAGCTGGGGTTCCAGGCTTTATTCGTACTTCAAAGGAGACTACCTTGTGGTCTGACCTTACCAGAGAAGACATCACACTAAGGATTGTGCAGCATTCTACCATATTAGGGAGAACCAGATCCAGTATGTTTGCACCCCTCCTCAGTGTATTGCCAATCTGGCCCAGGGAGTTTGTGTTTACAAAATCCAGGAATTTATGTGCCTCTACATTTGGTGTCATATAGAATTACCAGTTAATACTGGGATAATTAAAGTCGCCCATGAATTTTGCATTGTGTTGAAAGGAGAGTGTTTCCAATAAGTTTAAATACATATTATGGCCATAGAGAGTTGGGGGTTGGGAGCGTGGCCTAATGGTTAAGGTGTTTGCCTTACAAACACAAGGTACAGAGTTTGAGTCTCACAAGGGATAACTGACTAGGCTTAAAATGGCTCGCAAGGGCAGTTAGCCTAGTACTAATCTATGAACCTATGACCTATAGCTCACAAACAAATGGCATTGGATTTTGCCTATGGTGATTTGGATGTAGAGAAGCTCAAGTGCATTGTCCTTTTTAACCACCCTTGATGTATATTTATTTTGATGTAAATCGAGACCTCTCCATCACTAGTTTCTGCCTGTGTAGTATCAGTTCTAAATGTGTCGAAGGCATTATAGCCTTGCACTGCCAGTGTGCTCTCTGCAGATTTAAACCATGTCTCCGCAACCACTCAGATGTCAGCATTCTCTAGGGTGAGGAGAGCTTGTAGGTAGTGTACTTTTTGTTTAGACTCAGCATTGAGCAGTAACACCTTTAGAGTTTATTGGTTTTTGATTTGCTATGTTGGAAGTACTTTCAGTTTAGCATTGCCTAAAAAAGGCACTATGGGGGAGAACAATGTTTTAGCTAATATTGGAAAGCCTAGAGGGGAGGGGTGCAGACTATCCCTGGCAAAGCAGTGTGGTCTGTTGACTATCTCCTTCCATGCCGATAAATATTTCACCCCTTAGAATGACACCAGAAACTAAGCCAATTATTAAAGGCAGTCATCCTCTGTTCATACTGTGGCATAATTCTTGGAGAAGGTAAAATGCTATTCAGTGCTAGACTCATAGCAGCCTGGAACACTTATTCCAAGAGCTCCATAAAGTCTCTCTTCATATAGTCTAGGGAGATGTGTTTCAGCTCATTTACACCTACATGGACTATGACAGAGTCATACTGGTACTTGTGCTCCAATGACCTAAGTGCATGCATAATATGGCAGATCCTGGACCCTGATAAGAAACTGACCTAAGTGCATGCATAATGTGGCAGATCCTGGATACTGATAAGAAACTAACTTTCACCTTACTCAGCCTGGTGACAGGGACATCAATGTGTCTCACGATGGGATCTCCAACGACCATAATGTTGGAATGTGTGCTTGCCTTATGGGCTTAAAAATAGTGGCTCTATAAGATATGGCTGTCATGTGTTGATGTGGGTGTTGTTTTTTGAGTGCATTCAAGGCTGCTGAGATAATTTACTATTTGTACTTTTTCTAGGATATCTTTGGGGTTTAGAAAAGTAACAGTTAAGTGCCTTAGCATACATCAGTCAATGTGTCCGATTTGAACTGTGAGTGATGGGTGCAGCATGTGTACTGATAACCTGATTAACATTAGGATTCCTTTTATGTGAGAGCTTTGCCTCCAGTGACATTTGTATAAATACATCTCTCACATACCATATCAGTCTAAGAATTAACTGGTTGCCAGTAAACATGAAGCAATTTCTGCACTGCCTCAGGATGCTAACATCCACCAAGTTGGTAATGGAGATAGTGGAAAAGTTAATCTCTGTGGCAACAGGTCAGGAGTATCTGGTTTGCAAATCTACGACCAGTGCTTGTCACTGAATCTAGTTGCCCTGTGTGCAACTACATATTGGTGAAATTTCAAGGGTACTTTTACAGGAAAAATGTCAACTCAAGGTGTCTGTCTATAAAGGACACTACCAAACACTTGAGTGGGAACTAATAAGTAGAACCTGATGATATATGGCTGAAGTATTAGGTATACTGAAGTTAGGTTAGACAGCAGCAAATCAAGCAGTACTTACTTAAAAGAAAGAGTTAGCTTTGTCAAGAATGATAAAAAGAGGGGATTTGCCTGAATGGTTACTGCTTGGCTACTACTAGTGATAGTCTCACCACAGCTTCACACTGCTGGGATACAATGCTCATTTACTTCTTGTCTCATGAGAAACAAAACAGTACCACCAATCCTAAGATCAGAAGCAGGCCACAGACTCTTTGGTTCATGGGTGCTCACAATGCTAACAACCACAAGGGCCGTTTTAAGCCTAGCCATGCATCCCAAATCTCTGACGAGTTCTAATACTCTTGGTAAGTATAAGCAGGGGCCTGGGAGATGAACCATTTACAGGTTGCCTGCGTCCATGAGGGACATAAGTGCCAAACCAGGGATGAATTTCTGGTTTCCCCATCCAATTGTCCAAGTTGCACTTGAATTGGGTTAGGGAGGAACTCTGCATCACATGAATGGGGAGCCTGTTCCATAGACAGGGTAGTCTCTGGTATAAAAAAAAAATGTCAATCCAGCAGATCCTATTTATATCACAGGCAAGGTTTAAAGGTTTAAGTCTTTATAATGGGCAATTCTGGTGCTGTTTGTTTTGTGGATATGCAGGAAGTCCATCAAAGTGGGGTCTGATAATGCCCTGTATGCCAGGCATAAATCTCCCCTCAAAAGGCTGTAGGAGACAGAATACAGTGATAGGGCCTCAAGGTGGTCTGCATAGGACATTTTACTTGTGTCCTGTATTCTTTTAGTAAGGAACCTCTGTGGATGTTCCAGTTGTTGGATATGCCTGGTTAGGTACATGCCAAAGGGGGAATTGTACTTAATGACAGGTCTGATGAATGCCAAATACAGTGGAACAATTACTTCCTTGGACTTAGATTCCATACCTTTGTTTACAAGTTGCCCAACATAGAATGATTTCTTCACTACTGTAGACACATAACTACTGGGTAAATTCTAAGGGGTGTGTTGCCAATATGACAGTTATCAGGGATGGATGACTTCCCAAAAGATACCATTTTGCATTTCTTGACATTTAGTTTTAGTCCACGGCTCTGACACCAGTTGTTTGTCTGTGTCACCCCCTCTTGGAGAACATGTGTCAATGTGGGATTTAATTATCTGCAAATTTTATTCAGTCAGAGACCACTGACATTGGCCTCGACCTCATAGAACTAAATGCCAAAAAGGAGCAGTCTAAGGACTGATCCCTGAGGGGTTCCTCTTGTGACTGGCCGCTTTGTAGAGGTGGACTCTCCAATTCTAACTTCCTGGGTCTGGTTAGTGAGCCAGTTGGCGTTTGTACCTACTCTCTTGAGTTTGTCAACAATGCCTGAGTGGAGTACTGTGTCAAATGCCTTGGCTAGGTCAAAGTAGGCAGTGTGAACCATTTTTCCCTAATCATTTGGTTACCTTTTCAAAGTCCATCAGGTTAAGTAGGCATAATCTGCCCTTGACAAAACCAAAGTGGGTTGTCCAGTGTCTGGAGGTTTACTATATCTCTGTTTATCATCTCCATGATAATTCTTTCCATGGCTTTACAAACAAGACTAGGGAGACCTATGGGCATGTGATTTCCAAGGTCTGTAGATGGCGCACCTTTGTGCAGAGGAATAACTACTGCTGTTCTCCATTCATGAGGCACAAAGCCTGTTTGGAGGCTACAGTTAAATAGTAATTTCAGATGCCCTAATATGTCATGTTCCATGTTATTTAGAAGGCATTCTGGAATATTGTCTGGGCCCATTGATGCAGTGTTCTTGGTCTTACAGAGAGCATTAAGGACATGTTCCGTAGTATTAGTAGGGGGAGTTATATTTGATGGTATTTCCTGAGGGAATGTTGAGGGGGAGAGAGGGGTAAAGTTAGAGCTGAATTTATCAGCTAGGAGGTTTGCTATATCTTCTGGCTCAGTATAGATAGCTCCATTTACAATGAGCTCTGCACACAATTGTGTATTGTCTTCGAGGGTAGCGGACAAAGCTAAAAAATGCTTTGTGATTGTCTTTGCCTGGGAGGTCAAACTTGCCTCAAATTTGGCTTTGGTAGACTTTATTTGTCCTCTGAGTTGATATGAGTTGATTATTTGTCCTTCTCTGGTTCAATTCTTGGCTGGAGCACCTTCTGTGTGGAGTCTGCATGTCTTCCCCACGGTTGAATGAATTTAAATACATGCAGGTAGGTGTGTGTGTGGATGTGCCTTCCTTGAAGGTTGGGTGCCAGGCTGGCAACTCGACACTAAAAATTCACTGCCAATCATTAGCGGACCGGAGTTCCACTGTGGCGACCCCTAACCAGGAAAAGCCAAAAAGTGTGTGGTGATTAACAGTCTTATCCCAGATGATGCATAGGTTTGTTGTAGCCTTTTCTGGTAGATGCCTTGGAGAGCAACTAGACGACTCAGTAAGGTCCAACACAGACACTTACTGCCCAATCAGAAACAGGAATCAATGCACTCTGCTCCTTCTCTCAGCATGAGCAAAATATAAGCACAAATTAAAAACTGGCACCTATGAAACTATTAGGCTTTCTGATAATAATCAGTCTCCAGGAATTAATGCTCATATATTCATTCTCTCACCAGGAGAGAACCAGCAGTACTAATCCCAAGATGACTACTGAGAGGCAGAATGTGGGCTCTCCAATAATTGGTGGTCTTGGATAAGATGTTGCAGATTTTAAAGGCAATATGGAAAAATGTGTTAATATCCTAACAGCTGCAGTGTGCACTACGCAGTTAGATATGAAAGAGAGGGTAACTTAAGCTTTAGGTGTCTAAATGGAGAGTCACTAATTTTTAAAATATCAAGATAGACAGGAAGGGGTGGGCACACTTTGTATTCTGGCTCTATGGAATACAGTGGAATGGCCAAACTTCAATAACTGAAGGAGAGTGATTTCACAAAAAGATAATTATGTGCTTACCCACAGCAGCCAATGAATGAGGAGTGGGAAGGAAATATGCGGTCAAATTAACATACAGGGCAGGCAACTAGAGTCAGTTAAGTTTAAAAACACAATAGCATGAGGGTGGGAGAAATGTAATTATTTGACTCACAATAGACACAGCTATGGTCTCTTTCCTAGTTTAAATATGCAGTTAAAATCAGAATGCAAGTAAAACAGAATGTAAAAAATAAACCACAATATACAAAATAGAAGGCAATGAAGCAATACAAAATACAAGAAGCAAAACAAACTCACCTTTCCTTGAGGCAACACACCCTGTGTTCCCAAGGATGTAAATGAGAGTAGCACAAACAGCTTGCCTGTCTTTGCGGTAGATCAGACTATGAAATTCCATTGTTATGAAACTTGCGGACCAGTCTGGTAACTTACGATAAAAAATTAAGGAAAAAAAATCCTGTCCTAGCTTTTAACTCTGAACCCTTAACTCAGACTATAGCTGTGAAAGTGGTTTACCTTTATATCGTCGATCCCGATATGGGCGAAACGACTTCCACAAATACCGAAATGCGAATGCCTCCAACGTCGAATTCTGAATAAGCGAACGACAAAACCTTGCCCCATTTTGACCCATGGTAGCAATGGTGTGGAGGTGTGGTGTGGCCGGAAATGTTGAATGTTTTTCTATATTTAAAATTTTCTGCGGTTTTGATTCGCTTATATGAGTTGCCGTTATGCATACTCGCACTTCCGCAATTCGCGATTATAAAGGTAAACCTGTGAAAGTACTCTCTCCTGGATGAAGCACTCAAACTTGGATACTTCCACTAGGAATGCATATGCATGGGTCTTAAGTAGAATATAATGGATTCCAGGATGCCAAATCTGCTTGATTAATGGAGAGCCTACAGATTATAAGTGGCTCAGAGGATTCATGCAGTTAAAATGACAGTACTCTTAACATGCTATATCTGGCTGTAGTTGCCAATATGGGTCACATGGTCAGAATGAGGGAATTCAATCAGTGGACAGAGTAGTAGTAGGTGGCAACATACAAACCTAATTAATCTAAGGACAAAGGGGAAGGAGGATGCAAGCTATAGAACTTATTCATATGTAAACCTGGGCTGGAAAAACCCAGCTACCAAACATCCTTTAAAATTACACAACTAAGATATTTGATGAAAATAATTACCTCATCTTTCTAGGCCTTTAAGGAATTATGGCTAACCATGCTGAAAATTTCAGAAAGACGGCTGAAACTAGCCATCTAAAGGTTTTTAGATAGGTTGAGGGGAAGGCCCTGGGTATAGATGTAGATAAGAACAGAAAGTACCATTGGGTACAACCACCAAAAATAGAGCTCACCAAAACATTTTCTACATAGTTGTAGAAACTAATGATTTCTTATCCTGAAGTATACAAATGCCAGTATAAATTTTACTGGCTATCATAATGTAGACCAAATGCTTCCTACTAGTCAGTTTAGATGCAAATTGTGGCCTGACTGTAGACAGGCACATCACTCTAGCTAAGCCTACTTTATGCTCAAGGTATTAAACCCTTTATTTCCATATCTATAGCAATCTCACTGATTGCTGTCAGATGGTTTTCCTCATGACAAAATGTGCAGCACTTAGATCTGCTCTAAAATGTGTTGATATTATTTACAAATTCTGATGGCAAACCTTACAAAAAACATTATATGTAGGCTATATAAAGTCATTTTGGCAACTCCACAAGAAAAATGAGTACAGTGTGTGAAAAAACAGATCTATAATGAGTAAGATTTCCTATTTTAGTTGGATCAATAACAATATGAGCAGTAGTGATTTTGTTAGCCACTATTAAGTAGCTTCTCACTTATACTGCCACTCTCAGAATGCTTGCAGCTAGTCTTACTGACAGTAGCACAGACTGCTTGGGGATGTCCCTAGAGTGAGGTGGGTAACGGGAGGAATATTTTGCAGTGATATCTCAAGGTAGACAGTTAAAGAGGAGACTGGGGATATGTGGACAGAGTCGCAGGGCAGTGTTAACAGACTTTTCTAGTAAAGTAATGTTTAGTGTTGCAATGATATAACTAGATGGGGATTAGGGAAGAAGTAGCCTATATATGACACTTAAGATAATCACCAAGGCTTGAAAAAGTAATACATTCTTCCCTTCATGAGGTACTTGGGCATGCTACAGCGTACAGCATCATATGGACTTTCCAACCTATGAGTTTTACAGAGATGTTAAAAAACATTCAGAAATGGAGTGAATGGGTAAACTTATTGACGAAAATAGTAGTTCAACAATTAATCCTGAGGGATAGGAACAGGGAGGGAGTCATACCTCTCCTGTTCATGTTCTCAAATGATGAGGTGCCACGTTTGTGACAAACACTAAAAGGCAAAAAAAAAATTATTTTATTTTAGATTTATTAAACAGGGTACAGCACAAACATGTGGATCTATTTCAGGCTCTGCCAAGGACAAGAATAAAAGACAACAAACAGATTAAAGGCCTACAAGATATAAAAGTATGGTATAAATAGTACATATGTTAAGACTGACATATAAGGCATGCACAGCTATGATTGATTCTACCAACAGAATTGAAAAAAGCCATAGAAAGACTTACGTTTGTGTACAGGACTGGAGGAAGTAATTCTCAGGTTGTAGTTTTATAGTTTGTATACGGTCTAGATCAGCATACCTTCGGCTATTAGTATTTTGCAATGAGCAACAAGGTGTGCAACAGTTTCCAATTCGGTTTCACAAAACTTTTAGTTATGTACTCACCATAACTTCAGATGTTTGGGATCCATCTCGCCTACATTCTGAATGATGGGTTGAGCCCGATCCTCGGCTCCGACTCACGCTTGCCAAAGAGCCAGCTCCTTATTGGCTGAGCTTACTATATCCCAGGATGCACCACTACCAGTTCCCCAGATCTAGTTTGTCCGCATACATGCACACACGCATACCCTGCTTATATAACATCGTCAGATGAAACAAGATAAAACAGTTGAACTCAAAACCGCTCAATCTCTTCTCTCTGAAGGCAGGTTCAATCTCTTCTGATCTGCAAGGCAGGGGGAGAGGGGTGGTGGGAAGGAGGGTGATGGATCCCAAACATCTGAAGTTATGGTGAGTACATAACTAAAAGATGTTATGTGATCCTATCTCGCCTACATTCTGAATGATGGGACAGCCCCTAGCACCTGAATCCTGGGTGGCTCACTGGAAAACACTCCTGAGTACCGTGGAACCAAATGATGCTCGCCTTTAGATGCCACATCCAATTTGTAGTGGAAGCTTGGAATGAAAGGCTATAGAAGTAGCCATAGCTCTGGTAGAATGAGCTTTGATAGATGATGTAAGTTGCTTATTCAAGAAGAATAGGCTTGAGTTATGCAATCTCTGATCCATTTTGAGATAGTAGCTTTTGTGATGGTTTGGCCCAATTTATTATCTGAGAAGGACACAAACAACTGGTCTGACTTAATGGTTGCTGAGAGTCCTGTCTAAATAGAAGCGTATTGCCTGTGAACATCCAATTTATGGAGAGTGTATTCTGCTTCATTAGAGAATTTTGGAAAGAAAACTGGTAGCTCTAGAGATTGTTGAAGACAGAAACTAGAACAGACCTTTGGGACAAAGGACGGATTAGGCCTAAGTGATACTCTATCCTTGTGGAAAATCGTGGCTTAATAGACAGGGCTTGAAGCTCTGAGACTCTTCTTGCAAATAATAGCCACTAAGAATGCCGCTTTCCAAGACAGATATTTTAACTCGCATGTATGTAGCGGCCGAAAGGGGGAGATGTTAATGCGGTACACCAAATCAAGATCCGGAGGTGCAGGATGAAAAACTGGTGGTCTTAATAGACTGCGCACCTTTAATGAACTTGCATAGTCTGCTGCTCATCAAAGGAGGATCCGTGGATTCGTGGAATTTAGAGATAGCCGCTTTGGACTTTAATAGTTGAGACAGAAGATCCCTGATTAAACAGGGATGTTAAGAATTTCAAAACCTCTGGGACAGGAGCAGTGATAGGGTCTAAGCCCCAGACAGCAAACCTCTTCCACTTACTGAGGTACAATTTGTTAAGAATGTGAACAACTTCCGGTCTAGTGTGTGCCTTCTAACCAGGGGTGGAAGTGGAGGAGCCAAGCTGTCAATTTAAAGATTGAAGGGACTGATGCCAATGTCCCGACTGATGGATTAGCAAGTCCGAATCAGGTCTAAGGTCCACGGATCGCCCACTGCATGCTTCTTCAGGTAAGGAAACCATATCTGACGAGGCCAGTATGGGGCAATCAGAATCATTGAAGACCCCAGTTGAGAAGCTTTTTGAATAACTTTGGGAAGAAGTGGAATTGGAGGAAAGGCATAAAGTAGCCCTGTTGGCCAAGGTTGTGCTAGAGCATCCATGGCTGGTACTTCCTGATGTGGGATCAAGGAGAAGAACCTTTGGTACTTGGTGTTTGAGTTGCAATAGGTCGCAGCACGGCGCTCCCCATCTCTTGAAAACCTGGGCTGCTACCGTGCGGTTTAGAGACCATTGAGAATTGTCCTGCTTAATTTGTCCGCCAATACATTTGACTTTCCCGGGATGTATTCCCACACTCTCATGGCCTCTCTGCAAAGTGCGATCTGGTCCCTCCTTGTTTGTTCAGATACCAGACCACCGACATGTTGTCTGTGTGGATGGCGATGATGCCCTGAGGAAGAAACTTGTGTAAGGCCTGTGGGCTAAAGGGATAATACAGCCCTCATCTCCAACACGTTGATGTAGCCAGGAGCCCTGAACTAGCCTGCCCAGACAATGCCCCCACCCTATCTGGGAGGCATCTGTCGTCAGGGTAAACCACTGGAGGGGTAGAACAAAGGGTTTTCCTTGATCCAAGTTGGATGTCTGAAGCCACCAGCGAAGGTCCCTTTGCATATTATCATGATGTGATGATTGAGGGAAGATCCTGAAAGGACCATTGAGTTGACAAGAGCCACTGAAGAATCCTCATGTGTAATCTTGCTAGAGGAACTAAAAGAACCGTGGCAGACATTGAGCCTAACACCTGGAGAACCATCCTGGCTGGGGCTTTGGATCTCGAGATCAGAGCTTGAACTTGGCCCTGTAAAGTTCGGATCCTTTCGGCAGGAAGAAAGACGCTGCCAATCTTGAGTCTATCTCTGCTCCTATAAACTTTATGCTGAGAGGGCAGCAAGACAGACTTTGACCAATTGAATGTAATCCCCAGGGAAACACCCAGGGAGATGGTGGCTTTGAGGTTGTCCATTAGTAGATGCCTGGTGGTGGCAGTCAGGAGCCAGTCGAGATAGGAAAGGAACACTTGGAATCCAAGACTCTCAGGTGAGCCGCCACTACTGCCAAACACTTGGTGAACACCCTGGGGCTGTGGTGAGACCAAAGGGCAGAGCGCAAAAGATACCTTCTGGACGCCTGATGTATCGGTATGTGATAATAGGCGTCCTTTGAGGTCTATGGAGCACATCAAACATCCTTCTCCAATAATGGGAGAATGGATTGGTTCAGTTTGCTGAGATCCAATATTGGCCTCAGGTCCCCTGTCTTTTTGGCACTAAAAAGAACCTGAGTAATTTCCTGATCCGATCTGTGGGGACCGGTTGGATGACTCCTTTTCTAGCAGCTTTAAAGCGACTGGGTGGTGGGTCCATTTCCCCTTTAGCCTTGGGGTAAGGCCGAAGGAGTGGAATACAGGCACCTCGGCCAGAGAAGTTTTTTTCCTTGCTCACAGCCAGCGGTAAGTGTTCTTTTTTCTTGGGCCGCAACTGCTGACAAGCGCGAGCCAGGCTTGTCTCTACGAGAGCGCCTGTGCCTCCTCAGCTCTTCCCACCCCTTCGTCAAGATAGGATGAGCCTCATGGGCGAGTTACAGAAGCTCGTCGGCGGGCGAGACACCCAGGGAGGCGGAGGGCTGAGCCCAAAGGCCTGAGGAGATGGCCGAGAGGACTTGGCCAAGGCACTCCTCATGGCCTGGGAAGCCGGACCCCAGAACTGGGGAGTGTCCGGGTCTCTCGAGCCGCGGATAGGACGTGGAAGTCCTCGCGAGTCGGAGGGGAGGCTCGAAAGTCCGCTGTGCAAACTCGGACCCGAGGGCCGGGTTTGGAGTAAGGTGGGAGCCCCTGAGGCCAGAGGAGTGATATGGGTGGCGGCACGGCGGCACGTTCCCACCCTCGCGAAAAATCTTGGAGGGCGAAGGAAGAGCCCCTAAGTCTCTGAGGACCCTTGAGGAAAAAGCGGACACATACTGCGCATGACTCTGCAAGTGCGATTTACTTGAGACCCTGTAAAGTTTTAAAGGTTGACAGTCCGGGCCCTGGATGGAGGGGGCGAAAACAACTCAACCCAATCACACACAATTTTTTTCCAATCCAAACGCACAAGAAGCGAGCTTCTATAACCAGCTTTGACAAAAGCAATGACCAAAAAACGAAAAGTTAATTAATAAAACTACTCTCAGCAGCCAAGCCAGCTCCAGACCGTCTTCGCGGGAAGGCAAAGCGCGAGATCTGATCTGGGTAGTGGCATCCTATATTTGTCTGTTGCTCCCACATGTTCAATGGACTTTCTAAATCAACGTGTACGTAGCTCACTATCTTGGGATGCCAATATTAACCTTTCATCTCTTGGTTTTGAATTCACCTCTCCTTAACCATTCTTGCATTTGTTCCTGATCAACATGAGGTTCTTCCAGAAGTTTCTACACTTGCAACTATATTTATGCTTTTTTCAGATATCTTGACTTCTCATTATATTCTTTCTTTTATTTTTTGGCACATTCAGTTGTTGCCTGACTTTTATCCACTTCTGCTTTGATTTCCATTCCTGCTTGACACCGGTATGCTTCTGCTGAATTAAACAGAGAAGTCATCTTAGACTTATTCTCCTCATTTTTCAAAACTTTCACTACATTTGGGTCTTGTGAGTTCAGCAGATGTGTGGAGTCCCACAATTGCAGATCTAAACATATAATCAATTTCAAGGAGGCCCGTGTCCCTCCTTCAGAAAGTACAGTTGTGTACACTTACCATAAATGTAGATGTTCGAATGTATTCACTGTTGTAGTCATCACACTTGGGTTATCTGCCTGCAGGCAGCCCTCAGTCAGCCTGAATACCAGAGACTTAGTATTTTTGTGTCGGCTGCTGTCACTCCAGGACTGACCATCAGGTCATCAGGAGTATAAAAACAGGCAGCCAACGCCATTACATCAGTTTTTCTTGCCCCAAATGTCAGAAGCCCCCAAACAGGGAGCTAAGTTATGGTGGAAAACCACCACCAGTAAAAAATAAATACCAATAGTCCTGTAAGGGGTGAGTAATAGATTTAGAGAAGGAGAGACAGAGAGACAAAGGGGCTGGAGGGTGAGAAACCAGGACTTCAACATTCAATACACTTGAATATCTACATTTATGGTAAGTGTACATAACTGTACTATGTTTTTCATGCTTCACTGTTGCAGTCATCACACACGGGTTGATTCCCAAAGCTGAAGAATGGGTGGAGGCAGTCAAGAAGAGTTGGGGCTGGCTAGTATACCCTGCAGGACTGCTGTAGCAAAACCCACCCTGGATTTGGAAAAGATAGGCAGGTGGTAATTCTTGGTGAAGGTATGAACAGAACTCCAGGTAGCAGCTTTCAGAATGTCCCTGGTAGGGACTCCCCTGAGGAATGCTGTAGAGGTAGAAGCTGCCCTAGTGGAAAGTGTTCTGACCCCCTGAGGGGTTGGTTTCCTATCGTGTTTGTAACAGAAATGGATACAGTGTGCTAGGGTCTATATTAGCAAGTCGAAAAACCCTTTAACCGAGTACCTAAATGTGGACACCTATAACGCAAACCGCAAAACCCCCGAATGCATTAAACAGCGAAAAATAAAATAATGAACTATCATAGTTGGCCAACCCCACCACCCGCTACATACTACCTACCCAAACAAAATAAATAAACCACATACATACACTAACCAAACCCTACTTCTAACCTAAAGTAAAGCACCAAAACCCTACTTCTAACCCTACACTAAACCCCACAAACACAACTAACTATGCACTATCCTTAACCCCTCCCTAACCCTAAGGTTCGTAACTACCGCACAAGTCCCCTACAGACATGCACCCAAAAAAATAAATACACATACATATAACAAAACCCTACTTCCAACACTACAGTAAACCCCACATACACAACTATGTATGTACTATCCTTAACCCCTCCCTAGCCCTAAGGTCCGTAACTACCGTACACTTCCCCTACAGACATACACCCAAAACAAATAATACACATACATACAGCTAAATAAAACTCTACTTCTAACACTACACTAAATCTTACATACATTACTTATCTATTAACTTACCTTAACCCACATCCTAACCCTAAAGTCCCATCTATCACACACTTACCTTACAGAGCTGTACCGCAGATGGGCCAACCATTGCACTTCGACATTTCCATTTTCGCTGTTTTGGACATATTGCGTTTCCGTAATTCACGCAATACGTGTCGCTCTTTCCGTATTCGCGATTACGGTCTTCCTCTCTGCTAACAGGAACCCAGTGTGATATCCATTTGGAAATAGTTTGTTTAGATATGTCCTTGTCCTCTGCCCCTGGTGCAAAGCTGAGTAGTAGCTGGTCAGATTTTCTGAAGGGCTTAGTCCTGTCAAGGTAGAATCTGATCTGTCTGTGCACGTCTAAAGAGTGCAGGATCCTTTCCCCTTTATTTTGAAGATTAGGAAAGAAGGTTGGCAAATGGATAGATTGGTTGAGAGCTACACTGGACACCACTTTAGGCATAAAAGTAGGGTTAGTTCTGAGGGAGAGACTGTCAGCATGACAAATAATGAAGGGTTCCACAGCCATAAGTGCCTGTAGCTCAGACACTATTCTAGCTGAAGTGATGTCCAGAAGCAAGGCTGTTTTCCGAGAGAGGAATTTTAACTCTGCTGATGCTGCAGGCTCACTGGGGAAAGGTTTTAGCTTTTCCAGTACAAAGTTAAGGTCCCAAGCAGGGGTGGGTGCTCTTCTTGGTGGCCTTAAATTGTTGGCCCCTCTCAGGAACTGTTTGATGAGAGGGTGAGAGAAGAGAGGTGGCTCTATGTTGTAATGAGCTGAGACGGCAGAGGCATGGATCTTAATGGAAGAGAAGGAAAGACCTCTGTGGAGTAGATCTGCTAGGTAATTCAGGATTAGAGGTAAGGAGGGCAGAGCTGTGTCCACTCCTTTAGACTGAATCCAGAAACAATACCTTTTCCACTAAACAGCACAGGATTTCCGTGTACTGGGTCTTCTGGCTTCCAGAATGATGTCCCGTACCTGCTTGCTTAGGCTGGAACTGGGGGAGAATTTAAGGAATAAGCCAGGCTGCAAGGTTCAGAGTTTGCAGTAGTGGATGAATGATTTGTCCCTTCTGCTGAGTGAGGAGGGTTAGGATCTGAGGTAAACGCCATGATGGCATCGGTGACAGGCTGCGCAGTAGTAGGTATCAGTGCTGGCATGGCCAGTCTAGGGCAATCAGGATTACCCTTGGCCTGTCCTGTCTTATCTTGAGTAGTATTCTTGAAAGAAGAGGCAGAGGGGGAAAAGCATAGATTGAGAGGTTTACCCACTGGAAGGATACGGCATCCACTTTCCATGCCTTGCTGTGAGGTGTCCTGGTGCAGAATTTGCTGATCTGGTGATTGTAGGGGGAGGCAAAGAGGTCCACCTCAGGTATCCCCCATTTCTGGGTTAACAGGCTGAAAGTGCTGGGGTCTAATTGCCAGTCATGTGGGTCTAGGAGATTTCTGCTCAAGTCTGCCAGAGAGTTTTGTTTGCCTGGCAGGAATTGAGCTTGCAGATGAACATGCATGTCCAAGGTCGTGATCCACAGTGTCATGACTAGCCTGCAGAGTGGGTCCCCCCCCCTGCTTGTTGATGTACCACATAACTGTGGTGTTGTCTGTTTTTATTAGCAGGGGTCCAGGTGAGAGTATGGATCTGAAAGCAGTCAGAGCGTGATGAACAGCTAGCATCTCTTTTTTGGCTGATGTGCAGATGAATTTGACTTGGGCTCCAGTGGCCCTGAATGCACTTGTCCCCCAGATGAGCCCCCAGGCATAGTCTGATGCATATGTTGTTAGGGTCCGGGTGGCATAGGATTGTGTAAAGGGAAGCCCCTTTGTTGTGGTTGCATACTGCTGCCCACCAAAGAAACTCTGTCTTTAGACAAGGTATGACAGGTATGATGGTTTCCAGGTCCTGAGAATGTTGGCCCCAAAGACTTCTAATGTACCACGGAAGTTTCCTCATATGCAGTCTGGCATATGGAATTAGTAGAATGCAAGAGGCCATGAACCCTAGAGCCTGTAGGATTTTCCTTGTGGATAGCTGGGTTCTGGTGGCCATTTGAGTGAAGTAGCCTGTTAGATAGGCTTGTTTTGGGAGGCTGTGTCCAAGCTTGCTCCCAGGAATACAATCTTTTGACTGGGGACTAGTTTTGATTTCTTTTCGTTGATAGTGTACCCCAGGGAGGTTAGAAGGTTCTTTATAAATGTCAGGTGCTGCATCAGCATTTCCTGACTGCCTGCCTGAATCAGGCAATCGTCCAAGTAAGGGTATATTTGAATCTTTCTCTGTCTGCAATAGGCAATGGTTGGAGCCAGGCATTTTGTAAAGACTCTGGGAGCAATGGATAAGCCAAAGAGAAGTGCAGAGAACTGATAATGCATATATCCTGCCCTGAAACGTTGATATTTCCTGCATGATTCCCTGATAGGTATGTGCAGATATTCTTCTTTTAGGTCTAGGGTGGCTAACCAGGCCTCTCTGGATAGCATAGGAAGAAGCTGCTGAAGGGGGAGCATTTTGAATTTTGGTACCACCAGGAAGGTGTTTAGAATGGAAAGATCTAGGATTGGGTGCCAAGTGCCCTCTTTTTTGGGTACCAGGAAAAGTCTGGAATAAAACCCTTGACCTATCTGTTCTGCAGGAACAGGTTGAATTGCCCTTATGGAGAGCAGGGATTGAACTTGGTTTTGTGCCTCTGCCAACTGGTTTGGAGGAAGGTCTGGGAACCCTTTCGGAGTTGGCAGTGTGTGGAAGTAAAATCTGTACCCCTGGGATACAATGTTGAGGACCCATCGGTCTTTGGTGATGGAGGTCGTTTTTTGCATGGTGGGCAAGTTTTTCTCCTTGGGGCATGAGCAATTGGTCAGAGGTGTGGAGTTGACAAGTCATTGTGAATTCATTCCATAAGGGGGTGGCTTAGCACTCCCCTGTTTTAGAAGTGGAGATAATTGCTTAGATCTCTGCATACCCTGAGACTGTAATCTGGGGGTCTGTTTCCCCTGGGTCTAGTTTGAGATGACCTTGAGGGGGCTGGAAAGGACCAATGTTTAGAGGGGCAATGCCTACTGAATCTTGGAGGCTGCACCTGCAAAAAATCTTTGACTGTCTGTATAGACTTAGCTTTTACTTACATCTTTTTTAGAACCTCTTCATCTTTGGTGCCAAACAAATTGTCCTTATTCAAAGGAGCGTCTAGTAATTTTGATTTGACATGGTCTGGCAAGGTCTGTTCCTTAAGCCAAGCATGCCTTCTCAGTACAGAACCAGTGACTGCTGCCCTGTAAGGTGCTTCTAGGGCATCAAACCCACATTGCAAGGTATGCCTGCTGACTTGGCTTGCAGAATGCATCAGCTCCTGTAATTCTTTATTTTCTGCACAGTTTGTAAAGGTAGATCATTTTTGCTTAACAAGCTCCATAATATGTTGTTGGTATTTCAGCATGTGAAACTGGCAATTCAATGCCCTAATGGCTAGAGTTGCAAAGATGCATACATTTTTACCCCATCTGTCTAAAGCTTGGGAATCCCTGTCTGAATGGGTGGGATTCTTAGCTGTAGTTGCTTTTATACCTTTAGTCCCTTGGGAAATGGCCTCTGTGTCAGCAGTAGGATTTATGAAAAGAAATTTGTGCGAGTCAGGGACTCTGTAGTACCTGTCTGGTTTCCTTGGAGCAGGGGGTAAAGTATCAGGAGTCAGACTGGATTCCATAAAGACATCATCCACGACATCCAGAACAGGTGGGATAGCTAAGGGTCTATGTTGTGGCAGATCTAAAAATTCTCTGAGTCTCTTTTTGGACTGAGGATAATCCTGGCATTCCCAGTGGAAATGCTCTCTTAAAGTATGAAGGGTTTCACCAAAAGAGAAATCCTCTGGTGGGGAAGCAGAGGGAATGGATTCCTCTGCATCCA
The DNA here is from genome assembly GCF_019279795.1 of Protopterus annectens. Taxonomy (NCBI): domain Eukaryota; kingdom Metazoa; phylum Chordata; order Ceratodontiformes; family Protopteridae; genus Protopterus; species Protopterus annectens. The sequence goes on from NC_056731.1 coordinate 1,772,431,278, forward strand.
AATCCTCATAAGCAGATAAAGGCATGTCTTCATATTCAGAAACATCAGAGTCGTCGGACTCTTGGTTAGTTAAAGATGCTGGGGACAGGTCTTTTTCTCTTAGCAGGGGAAGGCTGGCATCCCCTAATCAGGATGATCAGGTCTTCTGCCAATTTAAGTATTTGAGATTGTGGCAAGGAAGCAGGTGCTTGAGATTGGGTTTTTTTAGGCGTAGCTCATACTCTTGGCATTACAAACTCAGTAGTTTTAGACAAAAATGAAGATGTGAAAGAAGTTGTCGGTTTGTGTCGAGTTTCGGTAAGGCAATGAACTTCCTCAGAAGCTGGTGCCTGCTCAGCAGCTCTGGAGTTCCATAGTCAAAGAAGAGTCTTGCGGCATACCAAATTCCGAATGGGTCTCAGTAGAGGCCTGCAAATCCATTGACGTGGGCATCAGGGGCTGCAAAAGCACCTCACTGAGTACCGGCAAACTGCCAACTAGCTTAATGGAAGTGTTGTTGGCAGTTTTGGACCTGTGCGGACTGTCTCTGTCCTGATCCTTATGTTTTTTTTGGAAGATCAGTAGTCGGATGGCTTACTGAAGCCATTTCGGAATACGGACATCGAGAGTGAAAGTATTTATCGACAATAAGGGCTTGATGACGAATAGTTCAGGCGTTGAACAAAGAACAAAATCGACGGCAAGGAATGTCGTAGTCTGGGCCTAAACAGATGCTGCAGCAAGAATGGAAATCTCGGTGTGGTATTTGCTTTCCACAGGCGAGACAATTGTTAACTTTTTCTGACAGTGGTTAGAGCAAGAAAAAAGGATCCCCAACGGGGTACTTAGCTTTAGAAGACTTCAGGATGATTCAATTCAGAAATGAAAACTCAGGTAGCGGCCGACCAGCACTCGCGTGAACTGCTTCTGCTTTGGACTCCTCGGCAAGAATGACTGATGTAATGGTGTCGGCTGCCTGTTTTTATACCCCTGACGACCTGACATCAGTCCTGGAGTGACAGCAACCGAGGCAGAAATACTAAGTCTCTGGTATTCGGGCCGACTGAGGGTTACCTGCAGGCAGATAACTCAAGTGTGATGACTGCAAGAGTGAAACACAAAGAACATTGGGGAATACAGTATATAATCTTGGTATGCACTGATTTTTATAAATCATTTGGTGAGCATGAAGCATCCTTCTTGCTTTCCTATCTAATCTATCCAACACATTTTGGGATAGTTAATCACTCTATCTTCCTGTATAGTTCCAGTGCTGATGTTGGAAGTTTCTGGACACGGAAAGCAGGATCCAGTGTAGAGAGGTGCATGAACTGTGACCACTCAAGCCAGTGATAGCAGCTTCTGTCCCATATACGAAGCACATATGCATGGGTGTTGGGGCGAGCAAAGACAGCTCCAGCAATGATGGAGGTATGCATGTCACCACAATGGAAAGAATTAGGCCTTTACTGCAAAATGTTATCATTGCTGGCATCCAGTGATGGAGAGTGCAACATCCCCAGTTTACTACAAAATGGTACCACTGTTGATATCCAGTGACAAAGAGTGCAAACATCCCCAATTTCTGCCCGGATGATACCTACCACACAAGCCCCTGCCCTGGTGATTCTGAGGATGATCTTCACTGCCAGGGAGCGAATGGGCCCATGTACCATTCTGAAAGTTCAACAGTTGGTGGGAACAGGGGAGAAAAAGGATACAGAACAAAGAAAAAAATATATATTTGTAAGTTTTATCTATGCTTACCACTAGTTAATTATAAAGTGTAATATCACATATGAAAATTCACTTTAGTTATAATGTGTAAAATGCGACAGAACAGATCATATGATTTTTGTGGATACTTTATTGTACTTTCAAGTTTTCTGCGTATCTCATGCATTTCAGCCAACATATTTCCTGTTGGTTTCATTAGGTTGACAGGAAAGCTGATCTTCATTGCTGCAAGAATGATACAACACTGAGGTTGAGGAATATGCTTTCACCGTATTTTGTGATCTGGGGGGTGTGGGGGGCTTTCTCTTCTGCACAGCACTGGTTTTGTTTTGCATGCCCTAAGGTTATATCTTGGGGCATGTGCATTGCATTGTCAATCTTGTTAGGTTGATCTTTACTGGTAATACTTCGGAGGTGATATACTGAAGATTACAGTACATATTTATCTGCATATACAAACACATGCACTCTACATTTAGATAATACACAAACATACATACATACATACATCATACCTTTCAATCTCTCAGTGCAAGAAAAATGGATGAATCCAAAAACAATGAGGGGACAAAGACTCAAAATTCAGGGACAGATTTTAAATGCTGCTCTACAGTTGCTAGAACAACAGGTTTTGCATTACTATTATACATTTTCTGAAGGATAAAGATATGAAGCATACAACTCAAATATATGTTATTGACTTTAATCATCAATGATTGCCACAAAAATCACAAATTTTGGGAGAAACAACCCTAAAATAGGAGGGAAAAAATCTGGACATTCTGCAAAATTCTGGACAGTTGGAGATGTCAGATACACATACATGCACATATATTATATATAAAATTACATACATGAATATACAGGACTACTGTATCAGCACCTTGAAGCACACAAACCTGCCATAATGTATTTATGTCCAGAAACTCAGTTCTATATTAGAAGATCGAAGCTTTACTTAATCGAATAAGTAAAGCTCGAGCTTGTAATATCAAAACCGTAAATTGTCGAACAGCTGATTTAACCCAGGGAAACACTTCCCTTGGCCGTTCTGTGGAGTATGCCCATTTCTCCAATTTGGAGAAATCTTGGAGTTGGTATATTTAGATGGGGGGGGTGAAGCCCCCCACTTGATTTCAGATGTAATTTTTTTTTTTTTTTTGATTCGGCCAAGGCAACTGTTTCTCTTAGCTGAATCGGCCATTCAACAATTTTAGCTGTCAATATTACGAGATCGAACTTTAGTTATTCGATTAACTAAAGCCTCGATGTTGTAATACAGACGCACAAACTCACTGCAGCCTGAAATTCAAAATGCAATGGAAGCATCTAAAGTAAAAAAAAAAATCTTCAAAATGACACCTAAAGAGGCAAAATAAATAAATAAAGATTAAAAAATAAATCAGTAAATAAAGCAGAAGTAGTAATCCACCTCAGAATAACAGTAAGGCAAGCTCAAATGAAAGCAGTGCTTGTTACTTGCTGCCAGCAGCATATACTCAATCAGACTTCATCACCCTCAAGGGCAAACCTTGAGGCCTAGGCAAACCTAGCACTACCTATGGCAGTACACCTTATTAAACTGAAACAATAAAAGTAATGAAAGACAGCACAGGAAGTTTTAACCATACACACTACCCAAAAGATACCGAAGGGGAGGATGTCATTGCAGCATATCAGAATGGTGGTGTTGGTGGTAGTGGAGTGACTGTTGTGAACCTCAAAGCACATTTCAGCCTTGCTGAAACTGTACAGAGACTGGATGCTACCCTTAAAAATCCCACTACACTATTTCATTATTTAGTTATTTTAATTTCTGTATTAGAGATGGTTTTACGAATAATGTGAGGTTTTACATACCTAAATCAATGTCTGCCACTTGATCTTCAGAAAATAAAAAATACGGGCAGGCTTGGTTCTAAGCATTAAAAAGGTAATGTACTTTTATCTGCTACTTCATTCCGTAGTGTCATACAATCTCTTTTATTGAAGAGTTTGTGGTTGAATGGCCACCATAATGACTGATGCTACAAGCGACTTTGCTCATGAGCCTGATGACTGTGTGCTCTTTAACAAAGAACTCCTGTCCCCACAACAGAAATGCTGCGCACCCTTGTGACACGTCTGTTCTTCACAAGACTGTTGAAGCAAAGGTCCAGATATTATTCCTGAATTCAGTGTTCAGCAATCTACAACTCATTCCCTGGGTAACAACAAAGCCAACTCTTGTATAAATTATTTGGTATGATGCATAAAAGTGCATGGCATTTTGCATGTGTGCAGTAAACAGAAAGCATTTTTCTTTTAATACATGTAGACCTAAAACATTTTAAAGAAACACATTTTTAGCTGTCCACCCACACACTTGGAGCAGAATCAGCATCACATCATAAGTAAATTGATTTCTATAGGAAAGAAAAGAATAGCAGACTGATTACCTTATGGTTATTTTGCAAAACCGATGAGACAGCAAATGATATTCTATCTCATTAAAAAGACGAGCAAAGGCCTTTTCTCTCCCTCTCTCCTTTTTTATATAAAACTTCCTTATGTTCCTTGCTCTGGGATTGTGTGATATGGTCCTGCAGTTCAGGGAGATTGGAAATTACTAAACATCTGCAATGAAATTGGTTTTTGTGGAAAACTGATGAATCACTTACTGCCTATGACTGGAAGGAAAGTACTTGTTTATGTCCTTATGTAATGAATTTTTATGAGATGCAGTTTGCTGTTTATGGAAAAATACACTAAGCTGCTGTAAATGCAAAGTACTGTAACAGAATTCAGAGCTGTGCATTATTGCAAACCGAACTAACTGGCAGAATATTATCTGACTCTATAACCTGACTATAACCTCTAGAATGGAATTAAAAAATATATATTATGTAGCCTTTAGGAGCTTGTAAATAGGCAAAAGCCTTATATTAGGTAGCCCACAGGGAAAAAGAAGGCAAAGATATGCAAATATATCACTGCCATTCAAGGCATACAAGAACTAAATATTTGACTTCAAAAATAAATGACCATTTTTCTCCATAAATTTTGAGTTTATTGGCTGTAAACAGACTACAGTTAGATTGCCCATTTTAAAACCCTGCTGAGATTATAGGTCATGTATTTTTTGCATATTTTTACTGGTTACTGCTATAGATATCTGTCCTTCGAACCTCTCTGCCTTTGTGTCAGGATTTGTATGTTGGATCATGACTGTCTAGCTGCGTGATTAAAATATACAAAGCTACAGACTCTGTTCTTCATTTATTTATTTATTTTATTTATCATTTGTTGACCGGGAAAGTCCGACTAGGTTCCAGAGAGCCTGTTTTCAGCGGAGGCCCAGGGAGAAATGCTCCAGATCTTCCAGTTGCCCACACTGCTTTTTAATTTGCTGTCTACATACATCAGGAGTATCTACAATTTCTTAAAAGGCATATAGCATTACTGTCAAGAATTAATTACTTTGTTTTAATTAACAACATATCAAAGGAGTGGTCTTCAATAATATTCTCTCTTTTCTAGATACATTACAATCACAGTGCAAGCAAACATCTGCCCAAGACCAATCAATTCTGGGCCATTTTTCACATAGCTTTGCCCCTTAAGAAAAAAAAAAAATATATATATATATATATATATATATATATATATATATATATATATATATACACACACACACATATACACACACACATACATATATATAGCTACATACATACACACACATACAATCATCAACATTAAACACAGTAGTCCTGAGAATACAGGACCCAGGTAGATAGTAATCTCTCCTTTAACAATCATATTGCCAAAGTAGTTAGGAAATCCTTCTATGTAGCCCATCTAATTACTAAAGGGTTCGCATCTAGAAATAAAGAGGTTATAGTGCCCCTCTACTCGTCACTCATCAGACCCATCATAGAGTACAATGCCCTGTTTGGGATGTACCTCACAAGACACTTCCAACAGCTGGAAAGACCACAAAAGTACCTCACCAAGAGGATTACTGGTCTCAAGCATATATCCTATGCAACCCGACTGTAAAAACTCCATCTGTACTTAGTGGCATATTGCTTACTCAGAGGTGATCTCTGCCTGACTTACAAAGCCATGTCCAACTCAGAATTGATGGACATGCTCCACCTAAAGAAATCCAAGTCACTGCGAGCCACTCGCTCTAGTGAGCTAAACCTCACCACAACAATAAATAGAACATGCTGGAGGGATAGATTCCTGTCACAGAGACTCCCCATGCTTTGGAACAAAATTCCTAACTACATTAGGAAGAGCCTCTCACTAACACTCTTCAAGAGAAACCTTGACGAGTGGATGGGTAACAGAAAATACATCCCTGGGATTACTTCATTGGCTCTTCTTGACAGAGGCTCAGTTAATTAATCAATGGGGCGGCGAAAGCTGACACACTCTGGCTAGGCTTATAAATGCCCTTGGGCAGTTAGCCTAGTACCTACCTATGAACCTATAATAGAGTACAAAATGTAGACCTTCTCTGCAGACTACATCAACCAAATATGGGTCTACTTCAGCTGGAACCAAGAGATGTAAAAATCTGAATTTATTTTGGAATTCAACTTGCAAATGCAAGCTACAGAGATGAAAGCTAATGACTGTATTCTTATATGTAGACCACTGGAAGATGTGTGAGCTCCTGTTTAAGGCAATAGTAACCAATGGATAGACATGTTATTGCTCTGCTGATGAGGTGAATAATGTTGGATAGGAAACGCAGTTCTTTCTTACCAATAATTCCCTCTTGGAATTTTCAGAAGTTACTTCATGCTATAATTGGCATGAAGAAAACAAGGGCGGGAGACTTAAACCTTGACACGGCTATTAATAGGACGTGCTGGAGGGATAGATTCATCACCCAAAGACTCCCTATGCTGTGGAACAAAATCCTGGTACATGTGAGGCAGAGCACCTCGCTGGCCTTGTTCAAGAGAAATCTTGACCAATGGATGGGAGATCACAGATATACCCCAGGGATTACCTCAGTGTCACTGCTCGACAGAGGCACAGCAAAATAATGGGTATAGTTCCCCATACTAAAGGGGTGGCGTAAGCCACAAAACAATGGGCTAGGCTTGTAAATGCCCTCGGGCAGATAGCCTAGTATGAACCTATGAACCTATTACAATGGCAACTATATAAAAATTCTAACTGATATAGTAGCTATTTTAAAGTGATTTATGCTTTTACTTTTTCTGCTTTCCACTGTAAGGAATGTAGATATAATGCAAGTAAAACAAAGATCAATGGAGCACAAATACTTTCCTATTTTTAAAGAATGAACTGTACTTTTGGGTGACAAAGTGCAGTGGTTAATAATGCTGCCTCACATCATCTGGTTCTCTGTTTCAGTTCCCATGTATGATGAATTCTGTGTGGAGTCTGCATGTTTTATTTTTATCCACATGCTTTTCACCAGAGGAGATAGCTTTCTCCAACATCTCAAATATCTGCTGGTACAGATGAAATGGTGATCCTCCAAAATGCTTAGAGGTGTGTACGTGTATATTCAGGATGTTTTTATGCCTTATAGCCACTGAGTATTGAGGGCAGGCTCTGGACCCCCGTGATCCTGAACAGCATAACAGGATATTTTAAGAGCAATTCTGGGGGTTGGTACAATGGTTATGCTATTTACCTCCCAGACACAAGGTTAACTGGCCCAAAAAGCAGCTAATCATATACTTACCTATGAACCTACAATGTATAAATGAATATTTGTCCTCAGCATTTCTGGATAAACAAGTGGAGAAATGTCACACAGTGCTGGCACTGAAGGCTGTAACTAGTTTTCTGGTGGCACTCACCAAGAGATCAGAGCTGAGACTAGGTAGCTCATATCACAAGGCTGACCAAGGTATTTTCTCTTTTCTCACTTCTGTTTCTTGACATAGATATGCATGTGAGCATTTTTACACACCTGCTGCATTACTAGTTAATATTACTCAAACACTGGTTCCTTCAGACTGCAGTTGCCATCTGTAATCAAAGTGATGTCCCTGTAACAGCAGAACTACTCATCATTTCCCTCCTCCCAAAAAAAAAGGACCTTGAAATCTGGGGTGCGCAGCTTCCAGCATTCCCAATCATAGCTGTGGCTTCAGACTATTCATGGTGAGGGAAATGTGGATCAACACACTTCTGTCAGTAGTGTCACCACTGCAATGGGCGCAAATTAAACTTCAGATAATCAAGTTTACAGAAAGCAGATAAACTTGGATCAAATATGGTACTCTCTCTTTTTTTACAGAAAAACTGTATGCATTGCTAGATGTATGTTACTATAACACAATATTTTAACTTACAATACATCTCAGAAAAAATGCAAGCTTGCTATACAGAGCAAATTAGAAGACAAAGCTCAAATAACAGTTTAAATAACTCATTGGAAGGTGCCTAGCTACTAATGTCACATATTAAAAAAATAACAGCATAGCAGGCATTTCAAAGGCATTGAAATACTTTGTATCTTGGACTTCAGCTAGCAGATAACTAGTACCGGTCACACAGATATTTTAATAGCATCTCTAGGTTACATTTAACTCAGTCAGTTCCGTCGTGTATTTCAGAGGCTGTATTTCCTGTACTTCACTACCACAGTGGGGACAGGTAAAGTATACATCAAATAAGTAATTACTTTTAATACAGTAGTAACAAAAAACATGTGGACACCCTATGGTATGTGGCATGATTGGCCACTCACTACAAACTGCACATTCTTTACACCGAATAGCTGATGAATCATTACCAGGAAGCCCTTCCTGTGACACAAACCAAGACAACACATTCATTTTTAATTTTTTGGCATTAACCAGAGGTAAAAGAAAGATGAGAAAATCAGCAAAGCCATGCCACAATAATTCTCTGTTCATGTACTCAAATCCAACCTGACGTGTACCTTGATGTTTAGAGAAAACTGCCCTGATTCCCAAAAGACGTTCAGTTAATGTTGCAAATCTTCCTTTCTGAAGAAAATTAAGAAAATTTATCAGCCTTGCAGTCTGCAGGAGTCCCAATATGATACTAATAAAATGTTTGGTCTTGTGATAAGCTGACTCTGAAGGCTGGTTCTTGAATAAATCATGTAGTCTTTCTTGTAGCCATCTTCCACCAATGGTGCATACAGCATACCATAATTTCTGGTGCTTGCTCATTGGCTGATATTTCTGAGTCTGGGCTAAGTTATTCTTGTACCTTATACTTAGTATGGTCTGTCCTACAGTGGCACTTTGAGAATATACTGTGAACCTCCATAACAAAAGCTGTAGAAGGGCCTTCAGTTCTGGTTCAACATAGGTTAATAACCCTGGCTTAAATCCTTGGAAACAGTGTGTAAACTGGGCCCACACCAGCTGTTCAAGGGCTCGGTTTAGTTCATAAGCATCCAGCTGACTTACTCTGAGCACAGGACTCAAATTATTTGAACCATCTTCACTGGAACTCATGATTCCAAAAACACCTGCAGGAGCAAGCAAAATGTAATTCAGTATATTAATATTTTATTAAAAATAGTTCATTTAGTATTGTTGTGCACAGATATTTATATTATGCTGTCTTCCTTGAAAATTCCCTGAGTTGCATACACTGTAGTAAAGGCACACAAATACTGTTCTACCAATTAACAAAATTTTACACTTTGTGCAGTATAACAAATCTCAGCTTTTATTCAGCCTGCCTAACACAAAAGCTGCAGCTTTGAATAATACCTCAGAAAAAATTAGTCATGAACAGGTAACCTTACAAGCTATCTCAAGACAGTATTAGTTGATGGGCAATTCCCGATGATGAAGCCTCTCAATCAGTCAATCACTGAGTACTCAGAACCATCTAGGGTTTCCAAATGCCACAGCCCAGTGTCAAAGCAAAGGTCTGAATTAATTTTACTTTAGTGGGAAAAGTAACATGGCTACAGCCACAGGAGGGCAAAAGCTTAAAATACACTATAATACCTCTGGAATACACATTTAAAATTGTCCTTCCCCTCAAATGCAGACTCTTCGTTTATTGCAATATTCTTTCTTTAAAATCATAAACTAAGCTAATATACTGAACTAGTTTCTTTTATTTCACCATCTATTAAAAATCACTAAAAGGTACAAAACACGGTTGTCTTCTTTCCCGCTCTTGTTTTATTTACAGAATTTTTATATTAAAAATAATGATATAACAAGTTGCAAAGTGAATGAACTTTACTCATCTAAGATTCAACTAACTACAGACCATATTCTTTTAAACAGAGTTAATATTGATTCTTTAGACAACATTAAAAAAAAAAGTTATGTTCTTACCGTAACGTTCCATCTCAGTTGTTGCTTCATTTGTCTTCAACCTGTGGGTTTCAGATCTGACTCAGCCGTATACTCCAGCCTTGGAGCCGAAAACTGAGCTACTCCTCTACTACCCATAATGCCCCACTGTCATTCCACCCCTCGGATCGAGTTTGCTGCTGCTAAGAAAAAAAAACATTACCTAAACACAAACAAGCGTCAGCCACAACATACAGCAGAATACATCAGGGGCTCGAATGATACAGTAGTGGGAGAGACCCAAGTGTACCTCTGCCAAGTCCTCCCAGGACCAGAGGAAGGGAGAAGGGGGTTGAAGACAAATGAAGCAACAACTCAGATGGAATGTTATGGTAAGAACGGAACTTTATCTGAAGTTGTTGTCTTTATTTCGTCTTCAACCCGTGGGACAGAGTCCCCAGCTACATAATCCCTGGGTGGTCCTCATGGAAGGATATTTCGGAGCACGGCAGAGCCAAAGGAGGCCCTGCTCCTGGAAAAGACATCCATTTTGTAATGGAATGTGAAGGTGTGAGAGGAAGAACAAGTAACTGCTGAACACATGTCATCGATTGGAATTCTGGACCTAAAGGCTGCAGATGTGGATACAGACCTAGTGCAATGGGCCTTGATCTGATTTGGCACAGGAATTCCTATATTAGAATGCACCACTGCAATACACTTTGAGATCCAATTAGCTAAAGTAATTTTAGTGATTGGTTTTCCTAATCTGGCGCTAGCAAAGGAAACAAAAAGCTGGTCCACTTTTCTGATGGTTTTTGTCCTATCCAAGTAAAAACGTAGCTGTCTGTGGACAAAGTAGACTAAGCTTGTGTTCTCCCTTGTTTTGGAAATTAGGGAAGAAGACCGGGAAATTAATAACTTGGTTAAAATTGGCCTCTGAAGCAACCTTGGACATAAAAGGAGGAGTACTGCGAACAGTCACTCTGCCCTTGTGGAATACAACATAAGGAGGTTTAATGGATAAGGCTTAAAGTTCTAAAACCCTCTCAGCAGAGGTGATAGCCATTAAGGAGGCTGTCTTCCAAGACAAAAATTGTAAATCAACTGTGGCAGCTGGTTCAAAGGAAGTTGAAACCAGGGCTTGTAACACCAAAGTGAGGCCCCAAGGTGGCGTAGAATCTTTGACCAAAGGCCGAAGTAGAAAGGTGCCCCTCAAAAAAGCCTTACATATTCTTGTGGACACCAAAGATGTAGAGTCTTCACCAATATAGAAATTCGAGATGGCTGCCAACTGCACCTTGACTGTAAAAAAACTAGCTCCACTTTTAAAGATGTGAGCCAATAAATCCAGAATAGTTGGAACAGGAGCTGTGAAAGAGTATAACTGATGCTGTCATGCCCAAATAGAAAATCTCTTCCATTTGCTGGAGTAAATTTTCCTGGTAGAGGCCTTATGAGCTGCAATCAAAATCTTCTGAATAGGAGAGGATAGCCCGGGAGTCCTAGCCATCAACGGAAATGGAGTAGCCAAGCAGTTAGCTTCAGGCTGAGAATATCTGGATGTTGCTTGTCCAAAGGGTGGGACAGAAGATCCGGGATGGGATTGAGAGTCCAAGGAGGACATACAAGGCGAGTCTACATGAAGGGGAACCAAACTTGTCAAGGCCAGAACAGGGCAATGAGGATGACTTTGCACTTCAAACTCTGAGCTTCTGGAGGAGTTTGGGTATCAGGGGAAGAGGAGGATAGGCATAAAGAAGACCTGGGGGCCAAGCATGGATCAGAGCATCTCTGGGAGACTCCACCAGAGGGGGGATCAGGGCAAAATACTTGCTGCACTTGGCGTTGGAAGGAGAGGCAAAGTGATCACGATCACAGCAAGGTTGACCCCATTTCTGAAAGATCATGTTTGCCACTGAAGGGTTGACAGACCACTTGTGAGGCATCAGAATGGTTCTGCTGAGCTTATCCGCTAGAATGTTTGTCTTCCACAGAATGTGTATTGCTACAAGAAAGCAGTTGGAACAGCTCGCCCACTCCCTCAGTCTCATGACTTCTCGAAATAGGGGCAAAGACTTGGTTCCTCCCTGCTTTATGATGCATCAGACAACTGACATGCTGTCTGTATGGATGGCAATTGCCCCCATGGGAAGAAAGGTATGAAGAGCTTGCAATGCTAAAAGGACCGCCCTCATCTCCAGGGCATTTATATGCAAATTGGTCTCTGGGGGGACCAGACACCTTAGACCGTCTGACCCAGCCACCCCCCCCCCCCCTGTCCGTGGTAATCATGGCCTTGGGAGGAGAGGGAATGAATGGTCGTCCTAAGTACAGATCCTGAGATCGAAGCCACCACAGGAGAGACTCCTTGCAAACACTAGATATATTTTTATGGGATGGTTCATGGGCAGTTTGAGAAAGGACCATTGCAACGCTTGGGTCTACTGAAGTACTCTCATGTGAAAGCAAGCCACTGGTAGAAGAATTATGGTAGCCACCATCAACCCTACTGCTCTGAGAATGAGATAGGCGGGGGGAGGATGATCAGAAAGAATCTGAATTACATGCAGCTGAAGGGACTGAATTCTGTCCTGGGGAAGGAAGGCTATACATTATGTTGTGTCCAGTTGAGCCCCTATAAAGTCAATAATCTGGACCAGATCCATTTTGTACTCTGAAAGACTGATGGTTATGCCTAAGATCGAGGCTAGGTGAAGGAAACGATCCCTGGCTTATAGAAGTTGATGCTTGCTGGGAGCAGTGAGGAGCCAATCATACAAATAAGAACACTAGGAATCCAAGCAGTCTCAGGTGAGCTGCAACTACTGCCATCACTTTGGTAAACACCCTAGGGGCTGTGGTAAGTCCAAAGGGGAGTAGCCTAAACTGAAAGTGATTGGCTCCCAGCCGGAAGTGGAGGAACCTTCGGGAGCATCTGTCTGTCTTGATGTGGTACTACACATCCTGAAGGTCTAGTGAGCACATTCAATCAACCTTCTGCAGAAAGGACAAAATGAAGTGTATTGTGACCGTTCGGAAATTTGTTTTTGCAACCAACTTGTTTAGGGAAGTGGGGTCCAGAATTGGTCTGTCCTCGTTTTCTTTGGCACCAAAAAGAGTCTTGCACAGATGCCCAATCCAAACTGGTCTTGTGAGATGGACTGGATAACTCTTTCTTCCAGCAGCTTTGCAATTTTCAAGGCTGCTGCCTCACTTTGATTGGGTGGCACATCGAGGAAGTTTTCAGTCAGGCTTGGGGATTTGAAGAACGGAATGGTGTAACCTCTGGATATTATCTTTAACACCCTACAATCGGCAGGGATGATTTCTATGGCTGTTGGGTGCAAGGAAAGATGTCCCCTGACTACCTCCAGGGTAGAGCAGTTGGTTAATCTTTCACAACTGCTGAAAGGGCCTGTCCGAGAACATATCTCGAGACCCCTGATTTCTCGGACCCCCACTGCTGCAGAGTCTGCCACTGAAATCATTTCCCCTCTGCCGCTGGAGGAAAGGTCCCCTGCAAATCCTGGAAAGCACCTTGAGAATTTTGAAACCACAGCTTCTTACCGCCACTTTGATTCTTGGAATTGGACCATTGTGTGACAGAAAAATGTATTCTGATGGCACACAAGGTCTTTCCATTTTTCTAGCACTGGGAGAGAGTATCTCTAACCATCGGACCAAAAAGAGATGACCTGTCAAAGGGCATGTTGATAAAGGATGCCTTAAAGGGTTCCAAAAATTCACATAGCCACATCCAGGCATGATGCTTAAAGGCAATGCCCGAACTGGCCACCCTTGACGTACCATCTGCCACGTGGAAAAGTAGCCTTATGGACGTGTTGGAGAAAGAGTGGAGGGTGGCCATTTTAGAGGAGAAGATCTTTTTGTCCTCTTCAGACATGGAACCCTGGGCAGAATCAGAGATTTCCTTAATGAGGTCTCTCTGAAGTCTGATCACATGTGCCAGATAATTCAGCACACACAGAGAAAAGGTCGCTGAAGAGTAGACCCACTTACCAAATCTGTCCATTACCCTAGACTCCCTGTCTGGGGGATGAACTGAAGAGCTCTCCTGGGTCAGCTCTTTCTTTGTGGCTGCTGCCACCACCATTGCATCAATCAGGACACCCTTAGTACAGTTGAGTCTATCCGGGGGGGTGCTAAGTATCTTATCCGGGTGCCTTGTTAAGGGCTCTATCATGTCCAGTTCCTTCCAAGTCCTGCGGGATATCAAGTCAATCAGGGGTCTGCAGGGGGAATCCAGGCTGTAAATGGACCTATTCCAAAGGCCTCCAGAAACACAGACTTGTCAGAGTTAGGTTTGTAGGTGGATCATCCACCTTTTTGTTGAAGAATCTCTATGATGTCACCAAAGGAGACACCCACTGGTGGGGATCTGGGTGACCTTTCCCCTTCATCCCTTTGGTTAGGGATTCAGTGAGGAATCTAAGAGCCTCCTTTTGCATATGTGCTTCTGGTGCACCTCCTCGAGGGGGGGGGGGTGCCCTGGGTAGGTGTCGGAAGACTCAGGGTGCTCCTGAAGAGAAGTCACCTGAAAGCTTTTTGGAACAGACTGGCCCGAAGGAGACAGGAGAGAGGGATCCAGCATGGCCAACTCAGAAGGGAGGGGGGTCGGATCTGAGGGAGGGAGAGTCAAGACTCTCATAGGGGCCGAGAGAACCCTCTCCACTACTTCGAAAGCCGAGGGTGAACGAGACTCTGAGGGCAACTCCGTTGAGGCTGAAGCCACCAATGAATCTCCAGCACCGAAGGTGGAGCCAAACTGTCGAGAGCCGGGGTGCCGAAGGGGAGGGACAGCTCTGAAAGCCTGGTAGCTGAAGCCAATCCGTTGGACCCGATGCCAAAGCTATTACTCCAAGAGTCAACTGGGCTTCAAGAAACTGGGGCCAAACTACTGAAAGTGACAGCTGGCGAAGAACAGTACCTATCGGTGCCGTATCGAAACTTGGGATTCTCAGAGACTCGAGGGCTCCAAATCCAAAGGGTCGGATCGGAGAAAGAGAAACAGACATGAAGGTAGGTTGTGCACTCATGGCTCCAGATGGAGACGGAGCTGGCAAAGCTCCCAACTGAATTTGTGCTTTCAGAAATTTCCTCATCAACCTGTCCACCTCGAACTCTGAGAGGCTCTGGGAGGACCAAGCAGAAGAAGCTGTTGACCCTGGCCTGGAGTGGTGACTAGGTGACAGGAATAGAAGAGATTTCGGGAGCGGTTCTGTCAGCTCTGGAGAGAAACATGGAGATCGTAGCAGAGGGGAAGAAGCTGAAGTAGATGGGTGACTTTTGGTAGAAGGTTATCCTGCAGGAACTGAAGCTCTACTGGAAGACCACTTCCTAGGCTTGTCCTTTTACCTTGCCCTTGTCGCTAGCTTTTTTGGAGGGGATTTGAGCCCTGACACAGAAACCGCCTAAGAAGAAGCCGAGGTAGAGAGAAGACCCTTCAGTATTAACTTATTCCTCCTGTCTATAAGTGCGTGCTGATTAAAGCCCGTGCATATAGAACAGGAGGAATCTAAATGGGCTGCCCCTAGACAAACTACGCACACAGTGTGGGCATCAGAAGGTGGAATTTTATGTCCGCACTCTGTGCACTTCTTGAAGCCTGCTGGCTTGGAATCTGCCATGGCAGGACACTAAATACCAGAAAAAAAGACTGCAGATGAGAGGGAAACGAAAGATAGACCCTACTTCTACTTTAAAAAAAACAACCTATATATTTTAACTTTACGTTTAAACTAAAAATAGGTAGGAGTTGGAAAAAAAAAGATAGTAATAAGGAGAAAAATACACTCACACTGAAAAGTTCACCGAATATTCCCTGGAGGAAGCTCAGAGATGGACCCTTGTGGCTGTTCAGATGAGCAGCAAATGAGATCTGAGGGGTGAAGGGAGAGTAGGGCATTATGGGTAGGAGAAGAGGAGCTTAGTTTTCAGCTCCAAGGCTGGAGAATACGGCTGAGTCGGATCCGAGGATGGATCTGAAACCCACAGGTTGAAGACCAAATGAAGACAACAACTTCAGATCTCTAAATTTTAAACCAGATACTAATTCAAAATAAGTTGATCAATCCAAAACTAACACCTTTGTAATTAATAAAGAAACAGATATGTTGATGAATCCTTATAAAGAATTCAGCTGGCATAAAACACAGTTAAATTATTTAGGAATAGTTCTTACAGGTAACCTTTATAAAATAACAATAATTAAATTATGACTCAGTTTTGGATATTAGTAGTTTAATAACGAAATAGAATCTTTTTTTTTTTTTTTTTTTTTACTATGGAAAAAAGATGAACTTTGATTAAAATGGTTATATTACCCACACTTCTGAATATTATAAATACCATTTTTAATCTCCTTTAAAACATCGCATTAAACTATTTAATAATGATTGCCTGAAATTTTTACGTCTCCATGGTAAACCCAGAACAGCCTTAAATCACTGTACCAGTGTATGGAAGAATGGAGGCACCGTGTTTCCTGAAGTTTATTTGTATGCATTAGCTTTAGTTATTAAAACAGTTGCTTACTTGGTTGAATTCCGCTTACTTGGCTAACTGGAAGAAACTTCATGAATCGATTTGACTAAGTTATAAGAACAATGTTACTTTGCCTTGCTCTCAGATTTTAAATGGGCATTAACAAAATGTATTAAACCTTTTAGTAAACCAACAATTTCTACTGATATCAAAATCTTAAAACTATTCAAAAGTTTGTTTATAAAATCCTGATATTATGGCATGTTTCTCCCTCTATTTTTCATACAGCTTTCCCATATAAATGTATGGATAATTTTGATTTACATAAGATGTTAAATTTGAAACAGATTTATTTTACTGGAATCAGTTCTTAAAAGAAACTTAAGTATAAATACAGAATATTTAATGTATAAATTTGACTCTGATATGAGTAAGTGGCTTACTGTACAGAACTGCAGACAATATTTATTACACAAAAATGTTGTTATTGTCACATTCTCCTAAGCAAGAATGTCTTCCCATAATGTTTTTTAACATTCTTGAAGTTAGTATTGATAAGAGAAGATCTTACCTAGCATTTATAAATTATTGAAAAAATATAAATGCTATGTAAATGACAATTATTGGGAATATGCTATACAGACCATCAACTTGTCATTTACTTCAACTGATAAATGTATAATTCGATCATCCTCATTTAAAAAGATTAGTTGTGTAAAATCTTACCATAACCATAGATGTCCTTCTCTTCCATGTTGCAGTATTCTCACTGTGGGATCCTCCACCTAAGGCGACCCGAACGTCCAGCTCCTATGCAAAAGCTTAAGCCTGGATGCTGTCAGGTGTGTGGGATGTCACATGCAGGGCCATAAACCTTGGGCCTTAAATGTGACATCTGCACGCATAGACCTTAGAACTGACTGCCCAGTCGGACAACAGCCTAAGGAATCCAAGAATTATGCCATCTAGACAGGGTAAATGTGATAAGGGGGTTAAGGTGGGGGGGTGGAATACTACACCATGGAAGAGAAGGCCATCTATGGTTATGGTATGATTTTACACAACTAATTTATATTCTTCTATTCTCATGTTGCAGTATTCTCACTATTGGAGAGTGCTACAGCTCAAGATGAGGAAAGGGTAGAGGAAGAAGTTGCAGTTTCCAGGAAACCATGGAGGATTGCCCTTGCAAATCCCACCCTGGCTCTGGAGACACAGTCCAATTTGTAATGTTTGGTAAAGGTATGCACAGAGGACCATGTGTCTGCCTCTAGAATGGTGGCTGTATCCAGGCATTTGAGGACGGCTCCTGAAGAGGTCACCGCTCTTGTAGGATGCACCTTAACCTTGTAGGGTAACTCTTTTCCATAGTAAGAGTAGCAGAAGGAAATCATTCCTCGTATCCATGAAGATACAGTTTATTTGGATACAGCCTTTCCCAGGGGCCTGGGGTGGTAGGACACAAAGAGCTGACTGGATCTTCTAATGGCTTTGGTCTTGTCCAGGTAGAATCTTAACTGCCTGTGGACATCAAGGGAGTGGAGTACTTTCTCATTGTCATTTTGGGGAGAAGGGAAGAAGGTGGGTAAATGAATAGGCTGATTGAGGGACAGCTCACTGACCAATTTGGGCATGAAGAAGGGATTGGTGCGAAGGGTCACCCTATTTTGTGGAGGACTGTGTAGGGTGGGGATACCATGCTTGTAACCCTTCTGGCTGAAGTAAGGACTACAAATAGGACAGTCTTCCAGGTGCACATCTGTAGA
Source organism: Protopterus annectens (assembly GCF_019279795.1). Classification (NCBI taxonomy): domain Eukaryota; kingdom Metazoa; phylum Chordata; order Ceratodontiformes; family Protopteridae; genus Protopterus; species Protopterus annectens. The sequence continues at coordinate 1,772,449,540 of NC_056731.1, forward strand.
GAAGCAGAGCTTGCTGGTTCAAAGGGGGCAATGGTAAGTTTCTCCAGTATGTAGTTCGGCAATGGTAAGTTTCTCCAGTATGTAGTTCAAGTTCCAAGGGGGGGGGGGGGGTTCCTTGTTGGTTTGACGTGCAAACCCCCTTTCAGGAATAGTTCGACTTCCAGCCTGGAGAGAAGAGGTGAAACCATAGGTAAGCAGAGAGAAATGGCAAGATAAGTGGACTTTCACGGAAGAGTATGAAAGTTTTGATTTTAGAAGCTCTCACACATAGGCTAGGACTAGTGGAACATCTGCTTGGAAGGAGTCCCTTTGCCTTTGGAGACACCAATTGGAGAACCTTTTCCATTCTGAAACATAGGATCTCCTGGTAGTGGGTTTCCTGGCCTTCTGCAGGATGGTTAGCACATCCTTTGAGTACCGGTGTCTGAAGGAGATCATGAGTTTATCACGCAGAGAGTTAAGAATAGCATTTCCAGGTGTGGGTGAATGGGAGATCCCTTCTGTTGTGTATGCAGGGCCACCTTGTGAGGCAACTTGTGGTGATTGCCCTTGGCAAGAGAGAGAAGAAGGGGGCAATCAATGCTGCCTTGGCCAATAGGGCTCACCAGCATGATTTTCGGCTTGTCCTTCTGGATTTTTAGAAGGACTTTCTGGGTGAGTGGGAAGGGAGGGAAGGCATAAAGGAATAGTCCCTTCTATGAAATCGAGAAGGCATCCACTCTCCAGGCTAGTAGGGTGGGGTCCCTGGAGCAGAATAGCTGCAATTTTACTGTTCTGGGGGGAGGCAAACAGATCTGTGGTGTGTCCCACTGGTGGGCAATATCGAAGAACACATCTCTGTACAACATCCACTCATGACGCTGAGAGAATGATCTGCTGAGGGCATATGCCTGATGGTTGCCCTGGGATGGAATGTAGACCGCTTGCAGTGTGATACTGTACCGAGTGGCCAGCTCCCATGCCTGCATTGCAAGCCCGCAGAGTAATAGGAGTTGGTGCCCCCTATTTGTTGTTGATGTACCACATCACAGTAGTATTGTCTGACAAGATTTGGAGGGGGCCTGCCTGTATTAGAGGAAGGAAGGTCTGTAGGGCTAGAAGAAGAGCAGTCATCTCCCTTACACTGATATGTTTTTTTTTCTGGAGGGAGGGCTCCCATTGAGCCTGCACTTTGAGGCTGTTCATAGTGGTTCCCCACCCTAGATCTGAAGCATCTGTGTGCATGCATTGCAATGGTTTGGTGGGTTGCAGAGGAAGCCCTGGATTTTGGTTTACTTGTTGGATCCACCACCTCAATTCTGTCTTCAGGCAGGGTAGGAAGGGTACCTGGAAGTCCAGGGGGTGTTTGTGTTGTGACCAGACATTTTTCAGGTACCACTGGAACTTCATGTGCAGCCTGGCTAGGGGTAGCATACCATGAGGCCTAGAAGATGAAGGAACTGTCTGTCCGAAATGTGGCTGACCAGGAGTAGCTCTTTGAAGTAGTTAACTAGGGAGTAGACTTTGTCCTAAGGAAGGAAAGCCTTAATCTGGTGTGTTCTTATCTTGCAGCCCAGGAAGGTTTTGTCTTGGGCTGGGGTGAAGGAGAATTTTACAGGTTGAGGCTGAACCTCAAGTTCTGAAGTAGGGACATAGTGAGTGAATAGTAAGTGGTTCCTGAGAATCACTTCCTCTTCTGCTAGAATTGTTCTGCAGTAGGCTACTGTTGGGGCTAGACACTTTGTGAAGACCCTTGGTGCAGTAGATAAACCAAAGGGCAAGGCAGTTAACAGAAAGTGTGAAGAGGGTCCAGCAAAATGCAAAAACATTCTGCAGTTTGAATGAATGGGTATGTGGAGGTATGCCTCCTTCAGGTCCAAAGTGCCTATGTATGCCTTGGGCAGCAATAGTGGAAGAAGCGTTTGAAGGGATAACATTCTGAATGAAGGGACATTCAGAAAGGGTTTTAGTGAGGACAAGACCAGGATGAGCCTCCAAGGGCCATCCTTTTTTGGTCCTAGAAAGAGTCTGAAGTAGATCCCCCAACCCTTCTTGGCCGGAGGGGACCCTTTCTATGGTCCCTTGTGTGAGTAGATCTTGGATGATCTGGGGAATTAGATGTAGCTGTTTTTTGTGTGGGAAGGGGATGCCATTTGGTAGGGGCTTTTCCCCTTTTTACATTACTGCTAGCACCCAGCAGTCTGTGGTGACATTTTTCCAGATGGGTAGACAGTGAGGGAGGCGATAGGAGAGAGGAGGGTGACTTGGGTAGTCACGCATTGTTGTTTCTATCTGGAAAGAGCTGCCTGGGGGTAGGTTGAGGAGGGCTGCACTTGTGGAAGGTGCCTTTCTAGATCCTTTCCTGTGCCTAGAGGAGGAAGAAGACGGGGCTGGGGCCCTCCTGACAAAGGTGGCCTTGGCAGTGTAGTTTCTGTAAAATTTGGAGGTGGGTGAGACCAATAAATGTTTGAGGTCCTGAAGTTCTTTGCTTTTTTCCTAGAGGCTTTTAAACAATTCAGCAGACTGTTTGCCAAACAGGAATTTGTTGTCCAGTGGTGCATCTAAGATTTTGCTTTAAAAGTCCTCTGGGAGGGGCTGAAGCCTGAGCCAGGAGTACCTGCACAGCACAGAGACTGAAGATGCAGACCAAGCAGAAGCCTCAGCCGCACCATAGCTGCACTTTATAGAGTGTCTCGCAACCTGTGATGCTAAAGGCAGCTTAGATGCTACCTGAGATTTGTTAGGAGAGTGAGGCATGGAGCAAAGCAAGGATGTTGCCTGAGAAACAAGTCTAGGGCATATTTAACCATGTGGGTCTGATAACTGATTGCCCTGAAGGACAGTGTGGAAGATATGCACATCTTTTTCCCCAGTCTGTCCATGACCTTGCTGTCCTTGTCTGATGGCAGAAGGGAGGAGGAAGGTATTTGTCTGGATTGTTTATCTGGGGCCACTGCAATGACTGCAGGGTCTGCCATAGGTGGCTAATGATGTTCTTGTGCTCATCAGGGACCTTGTAAAACCGGTCAGGGAGCTGGGGGCTGTGATACAGGGGTCTTGGAGGTTGATGCAAATGCATCCAGGTAAGCTGGAATCACAGGGGGAATAGCAGAGGGGCTTGCTGTCCTTGTCTGATGGCAGAAGGGAGGAGGAAGGTATTTGTCTGGATTGTTTATCTGGGGGCCACTGCAATGACTGCAGGGTCTGCCATAGGTGGCTAATGATGTTCTTGTGCTCATCAGGGACCTTGTAAAACCGGTCAGGGAGCTGGGGGCTGTGATACAGGGGTCTTGGAGGTTGATGCAAATGCATCCAGGTAAGCTGGAATCACAGGGGGAATAGCAGAGGGGGAGAGTGACTCTAACTGAAGTAATTTAAAGTACCTCTTTTGAACCCCAGTCATCTGAATGGCATCCCCCACTTGAAAAACTCCCTCATTTTGGAAATTGTTTCCCCAAAAGAAATATTTTCAGAGGGAAAGTCTCCCTCCAAGGAGTCCTCATCTGGGGAGTAGTAGTCCAGAGGAGAGGCTAACTGGAATGTGTAAGTCAGAGATTCATCTGAGGAGGAAGAAGAGGAGTCTTCCTCCCGAGTTTGGGTGGGAGGAATGGAATAAGCTGAGGCTGGCTTAGGTCTGAGAGCAGGCAAGGTAGCAGCAGTAGAGGCTGTGGGCCTAAGGGCCATAAAGGTCTGAACCAAGGACTGTAAAAATCTTTGCCAGTCTGCTTGGTCTTCAGTGGGAGTAGAGAAATGTTTAGTTTTTTTTGCTTCCTCTAGGGAGGAGTAGTCTTAGTGGTAAGTTTAAGGAGGGTACGGCTAGTATCCGGCATCTGGAATGCAGGAGAAGATTCCATTCCCAGAACTGTGGGCAGGCATACAGCGAAGCCTGGTTCCCCCTCGACATTAGCCGAAGGCGATGTCGGAGCAACCTCCGAGGACATGCCAACCAGGGATTCTAAGGTGGCTTCCACAAAGGCACCCACCGAAATCACCGGTTCTTCCAGATGCCCCTCAGCCCCTAGATCAGTAGCTGGCAGGACATCCGATGTTGGAGGGGCAGAAGCAGTAGGCCTTACAACCTTGGCCTTCTTTTTTGGTGGCTCCACCATGACGGCTGACTCGGGTTCCATGCCTAGGGCTAAATGCTTTAGTCGCTGGTTTTCGAGGTAAAATTTTAGGACTGCCAGAAGACTGTGAAGAGTTTTAGGTATGAACAATTGGCAAATGCTGCAGGATGTATGGTCATGGGATTGGCCTAAGCAAAACAAAGTTCTTGCAAGTCCTTGTGAGGAATCTAGTGGCCGCAATTACATTTCCCCTTTCTAGCTGACAGCTGCTATCTAAATAAGGGAGCAGCAGCAACCAATGCTCAAGCAAAATAAATTCCCCAATGGGGTACTTATCTGAAGATGTCTTCTGAAGCGAGAAGTGAAGCAATCGATCTGACGTTTGATTGTGGCAGAGAAGTTCTGAGGTTTGTGTGTGCAGACATCACATTTAAGGCCCAGGGTTTACGGCCCTGCATGTGACATCCCACGCACCTGACAGCAACCAAGCTTAAGTTTTTGCATAGGAGACGGATGTTCGGGTTGCCTGAGGTGGAGAATCCCACAGTCAGAATACTGCAACATGAGAACAGAAGGACACCTATCAGTTTCTTACTTTGGAGGCTTTTTTTCATGGAGACATTTTGTTTTTATACACCCCATAAAATTAAAATTATTTATAACAAAGAAAATATTGAGTATTAAAGATGTAAATATGCAGTCAAAGCAGACACGCAGGCAACATATGGTGTTAAATTGTAAGGTACTTTTTCCCTTTTTGGGAATGAGTTCAAGCTTTTCTGCAGGCTTTATGGTCAGATACATTTACCTTAACTAATCTGTTATAGCTCGGTTTAATGCTCCATTTCCTGGGTTTGTGCTAAGATCACAACATCCTCTCCTTTGGAGTCTGTTAATTATTGCCAGAAAATTGATTACAAAACATTGGAAAAGTAAATCAACTCCTTAAATTGCTGAATATATAAATGTCACTACTGTTTACCACAAAGAGTTAGCAACTATTAAACTGAGAATGAGTATATTTACTTCTGAACTCAAATGCTGAACAAAGTTATATTCTTTATTAGGCAAATACTAGTTAGCATTTTATAATTACTATACCATGCTGTGCACGGTACGATGACTTAATGCCTTGTAGACACACATATATATTGTTAGTATATATTATTTGTTTGCATTTGTTGTAATTTAAATTTTAATAAATATTTAAAAAAAATCATAAACTAAGACATAACCCACTATTGGCTACATTTCTAAACAGCTCAGATCTACACAAGGCATGAAGGTGAAGGAAAGTAACATGGTAGTTAGTATACTGATTATGCCTCCAAAACATCAGTACTGCTCCAGTTATTGTAGTTATTAGTGATATTTTAAATATTATTCCCAGTAGTTAGTGTACTGATCCTTCCCCAAAACATCAGTACTGCTGCCAGTTAGAAAACCTAAAACCAAGTTAAACTTCCAGAGACCACCAACCAAAAAAACAACAAAGAACTGGAACTATAACTGAAAAATAAAGGAACAAATGTTTTAGTGTAAACAACGGTTTACTTTCCACTTTGGTCTAAGACTTCATCAGAAAAAAAAAAGAAGTTATGTCTTACCATAACGTTCCATCTGTGTTGTTGATCTTCGTTCATTCATTACTGATGGGTTATCGGTCCGTCCTCAGAACCGAGCCGGCCAGTATCAAGCTCGCATCAGCCAAAAACTCTCGAGCCAAGGTCCTACCCAGAATGCTCTACTCCCTGTAACCTCAGATCGAGTTGGCAAGTTGATAGATAAAAGTAGAGGCTACCTCTGGTCATAACAGACCTACCAGAAAGGAGTACATGAGATCAACCAAGAACCTCCAGATGGGGGACGGAGGGTGGGAAGTAATGAACGAACGAAGACCAACAACACAGATAGAACATTATGGTAAGGCATAACTTATTTATCTGATGTTGTTAACCTTCGTTCATTCCTTATCGATGGGATAGAGTCCCCAGCTACCTGTATCCCTGGGTGGTCCTCATGGAAGGACATTCCTGAACACCATGGAACCAAAGGAAGCTCGACCTCTGGAGGCTAAGTTCAATCTGTAATGAAGAATAAACGTATGAGGTTTAGCCCAAGTTGCAGCTGAGCAAATATCATTGAGGGAAGCCTTAGCATGGAAGGCTGCTGAAGTTGCCATATATCTTGTAGAATGTGCTTTGACTCTATGAGGCAAGGTGAGACTGTTTTTGTTGTAGATAAAGGTGATACAATTTCTCAACCATGAAGCCAATATAACTTTTGATACAGGATGACCCCGTCTAGGTCCAGAAAAGGCCAGAAACAATTGGTCTGATTTACGGGTAGATTTTGTTCTGTCCAGATAAAATTGTTTAAGCCTATGAACATCTAAGGTGTGCAAGCAATACTCTCCCTTGTTAGAATGGTTAGGAAAGAACACAGGGAGATCAACAGACTGGTTGATAGAACGCTCTGACACCACTTTTGGTAAAAAGGTAGAATTGGTTCTCAGTGATGCCCTATCATTATGGAAGATAAGATAAGAAGGTTTGATGCACAAGGCCTGAAGTTCTGACAATCGTGTGGCTGATTTGATTGCAATCAGAAACAAAGTTTTCCAAGAGAGATATTTTATATCACACGAGAACTCAGGTTCAAAGGGTGGAAATGTTAAAGCTTGTAGAACCAAAGCCAAATCCCAAGGTTGTACGGGTTTTCTGAAGGGAGGTTTTAGGTGGATAGCCCCTTTCAAAAAAGTCTTACAGAGTCCGTGTGATAAGTGAATCTTGAAAACCAATATGAAAATTTGAGATGGCAGCTAAACGTACACGGATAGTAGAGGCAGATACCCCAGAGTGGAAAAGATGCGACAAGTAATCTACTACCAGCGAGACCAGGGCTGACAAGGGGTCTATTTGCTTATCTGCTGCCCATAGAGAGAACCTTTTCCATTTGTTAAGATAGATTAGTCTGGTGGACGATTTATGAGATGCAATAAGAATATTGTGCACAGGGGACGAAAGGTTTTCATGCCTGGCAACCATAGGAAGTGGAAAAACCAAACTGTCAGTTTCAGGGTTGTTAGAGTAAGGTGAATAAGACCCTGCAGATGGGAGAGCAACATTGGTGATGGATTGAGGATCCATGGTTGATCTAGCAGGTGAGGCCACAGGAAGGGAAACCAGACTTGTCAAGGCCAATATGGAGCAATGAGGATCACTTTGCTCTTCAACTGTCGTGCTTTCTTTAGAAATCGGGAGATGAGGGGAAGAGGTGGATAAGCATAAAGAAGACCCGAGGGGCAAGTGTGGAGTAGAGCGTCCCTTGGAGACTGTCCCCGAGAGGGAATCAGGGCAAAGTAGTTGCTGCACTTGTAGTCGGTTGGGGAGGCAAATAGGTAGCAGCAAGGCTGGCCCAGAGGTGGAAGATTTTTGCCGCTATCAGAGAATTGAGGGACCACTCGTGAGGCCCTAGAATGTACCTGCTCAATTTGTCCGCTATCATGTTGGAGCTCCCAGGAATGTGCATTGCAATCAGAAAGCGGTTGTGAGCTATCGCCCATTGACATATTCAAGGCCTCTCAGCATAACGGGTAAGATCTGGTGCTCCCTTGTTTGCTGATGTACCAGACCACTGATATGTTGTCTGCTTGGATCGCAATAGTCCCCAACGGAAGGATGGAGTGAAATGCTTGCAACGCTAGAAGCACCGCCCTCAGTTCCAGGACATTGATATGCAAAAGGGCCTCTGTCTCTGACCAGGTGCCATGGACCGAGTTTCCCTGACATAGCCCCCCACCCCATCAGGGAGGTGCCCGTGGCCACTGGGGCTATCGGTAGATGGGGGGGGGTGAAAGGGTGAGACCACTGTTGGGGATTTCAAGATGTCACCCAGAGTAAATCTTGTTTGCATCTGTGAGTCACACATTTGAAAAGACAAAGGATGTTGTAGGGGGTACCACTGAGTGAGAAGTAGCCATTGAAGAAGTCTCATGTGGAATCTGGCTAGGGGAACAATGGTGACTGAAGCTGCCACTGACCCCAACAGCTGAAGTACAGATCGAGCTGGGGATTTGTGGTGACAGAGCAACGGTTGAACTTGTTGTCTTATTCTCTGAAGTCTGTGTTCTGGAAGGGATGCTGTGTAATTTCTTGTGTCCAACAGTACCCCTATGAATTCCAAAGACTGAGCTGGGGTTGTGTTGGATTTCCCCCAGTTTATAGTGACTCACAGGCTTCGAGCTGTTAAGAGAGTATATTGCAGGGCCTCTTCCAGTAGACGCTTAGAGGGGGCGGTAAAGAGCCAGTCGTCTAGATATGGAAACACCTGGAATCCTTGAAGTCGTAAGTTAGCGATAACCACTGCCATGCATTTTGTGAACACTCTGGGGGCTGTAGAGAGACCGAAGGGCAGGGCTCGAAACTGGTAGTGACTGGCTCCTATACGGAAACAGAGGTATCTTCTTGAGCATTTGTCTATTTTTATGTGGTAATACACATCTTGAAGATCTACAGAGCACATCCAATTATCTTCTTCCAGAAGAGGAAGGATAGACTGAACCGTGACCATCCGAAATTTTTCTGTTTTTTACAAATTTGTTTAGTGTACTGAGATCCAGAATTGATCTCCAGCCCCTTGTCTTTTTTGACAATAAAAAGAACCTTGAGTAAAACCTGGATCCTATCTGGTCTGGGGGGACCGTCTGGTTGACTCTTTTTTTTTTGTAGCAGCTTTTTGATTTCATGTGCTGCCGTTTCCCTTTGAGTGGGTGGAACGTCGGGTAACACTCTTGATGAGACTGGGCAAAGATGGAAGGGGATGTGATATCCTCTGGATATAATCCGTTGTACCCAAGAGTCGGTTGTTATCTTTTGCCAGGCAGCAGGGTACAAGAAGAAACGACCCCCGACTACTTCCAGAGGTGAGCAGTCGGGCAACGCTTCAGGAGCGCTGATGGGGTTGGCCAGAGAAAGAATCCCTGGAATCCTGGTTTTGCAGACCTCCTCTGCATCTTCCATTGCAGTTTCCCCCTCTGTCTCAAGGGGAAAACTTGGCACGTGTATCCTGGAAAGAACCCTGTGACTTCTTGTGCCAGATCTTTCTGCTCCTCTGACTTCTGGAATAGAATAGCTGAGGAGTGGAGTGTCTGACACCAACGGCAGACAAGGTCTTGCCATCTTGTTCTCACTATGCCAGCGTATCCTTGACTTTAGGGCCAAACAAAGAAGCGGCCTCTATGAGGGCATTCATGAAGGAAGCCTTAAAGAAGTCCGCAAAGTCACAAAGGCGCATTCAAGCATGTCGTCTGGCAACAATACCTGTGCCTGCCGCTCTAGCTGCCCCTTCCGTTGCATGAGAAATAAGATGCATGGAAGAGTTGGAGATGGACTCTAGGGTGGTTATCTGAGAAGCCACACTATCATGGACTTCATCAGAAACAGCGCCTGCCAAGGTTTCAGAGAGCTGGTTGATAAGATCTTGCTGAAGCCTGGTAAAATGTGCCAAATAATTCAAAGACCTTACGGTGAAGGGCGATGACACAAACACACGCTTCCCTAATTTGTCAATTGCCTGAGACTCCTTGTTGGATGGATGGACAGTTTGGCTCTCTTCTGCCAAATCCTTCTTAGTAGCAGCTGCCACCACCATAGCATCTACCGGGAGACCATGTGACCAGTGGGGGTGCTCCGCAGGGGGCAATAATATCTTGTCTGGCCTCTTAGGTATCGCTTCCATGCATGCTGCACGATGAGCTGGACAAGCTCATCGGCAGGCGGGGTGACCCAGGAGGTAGGGAGCCGGGTACAAAAAGCTTGCAGGAATACGGATTCCTCAGAGGAAGGATTAGAGTGCTTCCAGTCACCCCTCTATCTAAGGATCTCGAGGATGTCACCAAAGGACACCTCATCAGAGGGTGACCGTGGGGACCCTTCCCCGTCATCAAAATCTGTATCTTCAGTCAATGACTCCTCAGTGGAGTCCATGTGCTTCCTCTTGCATGATGTTTTGCGGGGCTTTTCCTCAGTGGGAGGTTCTGGGGAAGACTGCAAAGAGGGGGCTCCGGAGAAGGAGAGACCTGAAGCTCTTGTGCCCGGTGTCCGGGGGTTGAAGCTTGTGGCAGTTGTGGCACAGAGGGGGAGAGGACTCTGACAAATGAGCTTTGCCAGCGGAGGCAAGCACCCTCTCCGTGGCCTGGAAGGCTGGCATGCCCAAGGAAGGATGGGAGCCCGGAACCGTGCATGACAACCTAGGAACCGGGGTCACACCCTGCCTCGACGAACCCATCCCCAGACCAGGAGTCTCATGAGGACCATGAACCGTAAGAGAGAGAGCATCCCTGGAAGGTGCCATAGAAAAATCAGAGTGGAGCCAGGAATGCCCTCCCCAACGGCACAGCCACTGGGCTGAGAAGAGCCCAATGCCCAGTGCACTGAGGGCACTTGGGTTGGGCGGGTGGCCTAATTGTTAAGTTGTTTACCTTATAGACACAAGGTGCAGGGTTTGATTCTCACATGGGGTAATTGGCTAGGCTTAAAATGGCCCAAAAGGGCAGTTAGCCTAGTAGTAACCTATGAACCTATGAACAAGGACGACTCTGGTTCCAAAGTGAGATCCACTACTGGAGTCAGAGGGAGGGAAGCTGCTTTCAGAGTAATAGGCTTCGAGACTTGAGTAGAAGTCGAAGGAGGAGTATACATCGGGGTTTGAGGCAAAATACACTCACCTGAATGAGGGAATGTGGACTTTGCCGGTTGAGAGAGACCTCTGGCCACAAGCAACTGGTCAACAAGCCGCAACCCATCCTGCTCAGAAAGACTCTTGGTTGACCTAATGGAGAAGGCTGACGATGATTCTGGCCTTTCCAGGAAAGGACTATACTGACTGCTTGCAAAAGGATCCAATGAAGGGGAATATTTGGTCCTTGCTAGTTCAATAGGTGCAGAGCTCTGAGCCATGGAAATCTGCACCAAAGAAAACGGTGTGGAAAAAGTCTTAGCCGAAGATGTCTGCACCATGGTAGTTGAAGGTGTCTGCACCATAAAGGCAAAGGTCTGCCCTGAAGGGTACTGCGCCACAGTGGAAAGTGTCTGCGCCGGCAATAAGGACAGTGCTGACATGGACTGCACCGAAGTACATGGTGCCAAAAAATTCTGCGCTGTGGAGTACAGAACAGTCATACTTGGAGCCGAAGGTGACTGTACCAACGGTGTCGAAGGAGACTGAACCTGTACTGACGATGCCATTATGGGTTGTGACAGAAGTGTCGGAACCATAGTTGTCTGCACCAGAAACTCCGGTGCCGATATCGATAAAGGAGACATGGCTGTAGTCAAGATAATTTGGGGTGGTGCAGAGCATGGAGCCGACAGGGTCACAGGTGGCAGCGCTGGAGTAGTAATCAATTTCACCTTCTTGTGAGTCAACTCCCTACGATCTCCAGAGGGAGAAGAAGGGAGTGACTTCAATGAAGAAGAGGAAGAACTCCTCTTGCGGGGTTTAATAGGAGGGGGTGAGCCCTCTGACCCAGAAATAGCCTCAGAGAAAGGAGACTTGAGGAGACCTTTCAAAATTAACTTATTCTTCTTCTCACTGAGAATCCTGGTAGAGACGTTTTTACAGATCCCACACAGAGGATCTACAGTCAAGTGGGACACATTAATACAGCAGACACATAAGTCATGGCTATCAGAAAGCAGTAACTTACGGCCACAATCCTTGCACTGCTTGAAACCAACAAATCTTTTCTTATCTGACATATCTTTTGTGGAGAAGAAGCACAGTAGCAGAAGAAAGAATAACAGCTACCCAAGAAAAGGGTAAAAAGAGAAAAAGAAGGATTACCAATGATGGTAATGGAGAATTACTACAAGGTAAGAAAAGAGGGTAATAAAGGGAGAGAATCTAAAGTGCGCAATAGGGTAGGAAAATATTAGAATAAACTTTTGAGAAAATTTTAGAGTAATAATATATAAACGGTCAAAAAAATTAGACACTTAGCTGAGAGAGTGGCTTGACACAACTGTTCAATCCGGCAAATGAGATCTGAGGTAACAGGGAGTAGAGCATTCTGGGTAGGACCTTGACTCAAGAGTTTTTAGCTGACGCAAGCTTGATACTGGCTGGCTCGGTTCCGAGGATGGAATCGATAACCCATCAGTAAGGAATGATCGAAGATTAACAACATCAAATCATAAAATTAACAAACAACAACCAATGATTATATACATCTACTGACCAATAAAAACTTTAATCAATTATTCAAAATCACATAATACATTCTTAAAAAAGACATTCAGTTAAGACCTTGTGTATATTACTTACATAAATATACTCTATGGTTCTTTAAAAAACATTTGATGTTAACATCATTTAATCCTGGTTCTTTGTCAGAATTTAATCTAATTTGCCATAAAGCTTCCTTTTGTTCTAACTCTATCTTAAAGTTTCCACCCCTCAAGTCATAGGCACCCTGTTCTAAAACTGAAAACAGAAACTTGTTATAACTGGGACATTTCAAAGTATGTTTAAAAATGCATTCTTACTGTCTTTCTTTTTATTCTATAATAATGTTCCCTGATTCTCAAACATAAGGCATGCGTAGTCATCCCTATGTAAAAAGCAGTACAATAAGAGCAGATCCCTGTATATACTAGCCCTTTATTTTTACCATTAAAATAACCTGGTACTCTAATGTTATATGACAAATGTGTCAAGTTCACAAATGGCCCCTCTAAAATAAACCTGCACACATTACAACTACCGCATCTGTGCATACTTACAAGCCTGTTGATGTTAAAAGATTTTCTTTTTTGGGTCTTTTTCTTTCTCAAATAGCAATTTTTAAATTATAATGATTTGTATACACAAACTGTGGGTGAGGGCCTACTAACAAGTATAATTCCTGATTCCCCTCTATAATCTTCCAATTATCTTGTATAATACCCCTTATAAACCCACTATCTGATGTCATATTCAAATTACAAAAAACTTTATTATCAGACCTTAAATTTCAATCAATATTTTTATTTTCAGAACTGCTATAAGGTACATTCAAAATAGGTGGATAATGTGTCATTCTTTTGTCCAATACCAATCCAGCTGTTTTTGTTTGTTGTTCTTTGTATCATTTTTCTAAAAATAAGGCTATAATAAATTCAATTTCTTCCCAAAAATGACAGTGTTCACTAGTCATACGACTGTCCCTGATAAACTGTTCTTTAAGTTATCCTTCATAAACTGCGGATGTAGACGTGTGTAATGCAAATAACTATTGGCAAAGGTCTTTTTACAGTGAATTCAACTATATTCCCCATTGGCTGGTTTTATGTCCACTTCCTTTCCAAACTACTTCCCTTATATTTCCATATATTTTCATGTAAGTGGACTCCCCCTCCCCCACTGTCATATTTTCCAACAAACTTCCCACAAAAAGCCTATACTTGTTGGGCTTTGGAAGGGAGAGGCCAATTAGTTCTTCCTTGCATGATGTAATGCCTCATAGTTATGTGGTTTCCAGCTTTTACCAATGCAAAATTCTTTAAATGCACATTAACATTATTAAATACAAGTAAAAAAAAAAAGCAAACACCAACATTTATGACTTACTAGAAAACATAGTTAGTTGAGTTTAACATAACTAATATACACATAAAAGTCTGTACTGCTTCCAAGGATCAGGCTTTGGATATCAAAAATAGGCTCCAGAGCACCAGCCCAAAGTACTACCTTCTGTGCAGTTCAGTTACCCTTTCCTGGCTGTGAACGGAAGATAAAAATGTCTAACAAATATATGTTTTAAGTTATATTAAAGTAAACTCTTCAAACAAAATATAGTGAGGACTAAGACAACAACAGTGGGAACACAATCTAGATAGAATTTGCAGTACAAAAAGCATTAGGACAATGCAGTGGTGCAGTAGTAGCATTGTCACCTGACAGCAAGAGGTTCTCCGGTTCAATTCTCGGCTAGGCTGCCTTCTGTGCAGAGTTTCTATGTCCTCCCTGCATTTGTGTGGGTTTCCTCTAGGTGCTCCAGTTTCCTCCCACATTACAAAGACATGCGTTTGGAGTGTTTCTCCCTGGGCCTCCACTGAAAATTGGCTTTGTTCCAAGTCAGACTTTCCCAGTAAACAAATGTTATAAAAAAATTAAAAAAAATTAGTATATTGAGAGAAGGACATGGAGGAACAACAAAAGTTATACAAGATGGCACCCCAAGTTCCAGTAAAATTCTTATAAGGAAAGTGGTAGGCATGAATAATACACTGGGAGATAAAGAATTGTTTCAAGTTCTTGCAAAATCATGACATAACAAACATATGAAATATGGTTGACAGACAATGAAACATTCATCAAATATGTTTTGAAACTGATGGCAGTGTGAAAAAGCATGCATTCTGGACATGCAAAGGGATGCCTTTTGACTTTGTTTAAAATTAAGCAAGATTTATTAAAGTACAGTTTTGTACCTACCATAAATGTAGATGTTCGAAGATCCACATTGCTGCAGTCATAACCTGTGGGTAGACCGCTGTCCTCGGTCGGCCCGAATACCAAAGTATTAGGCTGGCGTCGGTCATGGGCGCTCAGATCTGACGTCAGTGCGTCCCGGTATTAAAGCGCATGACCGACGTCATATCCTCAGTCTTTTCTTGCCCCAGATGTCAGAAGGCCCAAAAAGAAAGGCCACAGCCTAAAATAGAAAAACTCCAAAACCCATGTACAAACAGTATCCACAACCTAAACAAACAAACACTCCAAACTACAGAGGGGAAGGAGGGAGGGTAAACTGGACTGCAGCAATGTGGATCTTCGAACATCTACATTTATGGTAGGTACAAAACTGTACTATGTTCTTCATCTCACATTGCTGCAGTCATAACCTGTGGGTAGAATCCCAAAGCAAAAGTAAAGGAGGTTGGCCAATCATAAAGCATTGGGGGGGCTGCTAATAAGCCAAGACTGCAATGGCAAACCCAGCCCTAGATTTGATAAAGGGAGATGGTAATGTTTAGAAAAAGTGTGCACTGAACTCCAAGTAGCTGCTTCCAAAATATCTTTGGTAGCTACTCCCCTCAAAAAAGCAGTAGAAGTGGCAGTAGCCCTAGTGGAATGAGGTCTGATTCCAGCCGGAATCTCCTTACCATGATGAGAATAACAAAAGGCAATACAATGACCAATCCACTTAGAAATAGTTTGTTTAGAAATAGGTTTCCCTGAGAGCTCAAAGCAAAAGAAACAAATAACTGTTGAGACTGTCTGAAACTTTTAGTCCTGCTCAAATAATAACGCAACTGCCTGTGAATATCCAAAGTGTGCAAAATTTTCTCCCCTTTATTTTGGGGATCAGCATAAAAAGTAGGCAAATGAATAGATTGGTTCAGGGCCACATTTGAAACCACTTTAGGCATAAAAGTAGGGTTAGTATGCAGAGACACCCTATCCTTATGAAAAATCAGGAAGGGCTCAACTGCCATGAGAGCCTGCAATTCAGAAACCCTTCTAGCAGACGTAATGGCCAACAAAAAAGCAGTCTTCCAAGACAAAAACTTTAACTCAGACGTAGCTGCAGGTTCAAAAGGAGGTAAAGTAAGTTTTTCCAACACAAAATTGAGATCCCAGGAAGGAGTAGGAGCTCTACGTGGGGGTCTTATGTTCTTTGCCCCTCTAAGGAATTGTTTAAACAAAGGATGAGAGAATAATGGTGGGTCACAGTCATAGTGAGCAGAAATGGCTGCAGCATGAACTTTTACAGAGGAGAAAGACAAACCTTTGTCTAATAATTCTGTAAGATATTGAAGAGAAACACTCAAATTAGGCCTGGAAACATCAAAACTCCTTGCTGTGCTCCAAATAAAAAATCTCCTCCATTTATCAGCATAAACTTTCCTTGTACTAGGCCTTCTGGCCTCCAAAATAACATTCAAAACTTGTTGAGGAAGCTTCGACCCTCCAGGTTCTAGAACAGAATATGCCAGGCTGTTAGATGCAGGGACTGAATCCTGACATTGAGGAAATGATTGCCCGCCTGGGACAAAAGGTGTGGAATGGAAGGCAAAGGCCAAGGAGGCTCCCGTACTAAACTCCTCAGCAGAGGGTACCAGTGCTGTCGAGGCCAATCTGGAGCTATTAGAATCATGGAGGGCTAGTCTTGTCTGACCTTCAAGAGCACCTTGGGAAGGAGAGGCAGAGGAGGAAAGGCATAGACGTGAAGATTGCTCCAACTGAAAGATAGAGCATCCACTTTCCAAGCTGTGGGATGAAACATCTTTGTGCAAAACTTTGGCAACTGGAAATTCAGTGGAGAAGCGAACAGATCTATGTCTGGAGTCCCCCATATCACTGTCAACTGTCGAAATACATGAGGATCCAACTTCCACTCGTGGGGATCCACCATCTGTCTGCTCAAAACATCTGCTAAGGAGTTCTGTGCTCCTGGCAGAAACCTTGCCTGAAGAGTGAGGTGCATACTGAGAGCAGTCTCCCACAGAATCATAGCTTGTCTGCAAAGAGGGTACGAATGGGTTCCCCCTTGCTTGTTGATGTACCACATGACAGTTGTGTTGTCTGTTTGAATCAACACTTGTCCCGGGTGAAGTAAATCCTTGAAAGCCATCAATGCAAATTGGACTGCTAACATCTCCTTCAAGTTGACATGTAAATGTTGAAGTCTGGCAGGCCACGTGTCTTGAACCCACTTTCCATTGAGGTGTGCTCCCCAAGCCTTGTCCGAGGCATCTGTCGTTAAGATCTGACTCGCCTCTGGTCGGGTCACAGAGAGTCCCTTGTTTAGGTGACATTCCTGAGCCCACCACAAAAATTCCTTTTGAATGCAAGGTATTATTTGAATGACAGTGTCCAGATCGTGGCAGTGTTGTGTCCATACATTTTTGAGATACCATTGTAGCTTCCTCATATGCAGTTTGGCATTGGGAAGCACCAGAATACAAGATGCCATGAACCCCAAGGCTTGAAGGACTGTCCTTGCAGTCAGCCTGGACCGTAGAGACAATTGCTGGAAGTAAAGTGTAAGGTTTCTTTGCTTGTCCGGGGTCAAAAAAGCCATCTGGGAAGCTGTATTCAGTCTCACACCCAGAAAGCACATTTCCTGACAGGGTACTAGACTGGACTTTGTTTCGTTCACAGAATACCCTAGGCACCTTAACACTGCCATAACATACTGTAGATGGTGAAGAAGCTTGTTTTCGTCTTGAGCAAGAATCAGGCAATCGTCCAAATAAGGATAAATTTGTATTCCTCTTAACCTTAAGAAGGCTATCACAGGGGCCAGAACCTTTGTGAACACCCTGGGCGCAGTAGATAAGCCAAAGGGCAATGCAGAGAACTGATAATGTAAAGTCCCAGCCAAAACGCAGGAATCTCCTGCAACTGGGTCTGATAGGAACATGAAGATAAGCCTCTTTGAGATCCAGAGTTACCATCCAGTGGTCTTTGCCCAACAGAGGCAGAAGTTGTTGCAACGTCAACATTTTGAATCTTGGAATGTCCAGGTATGTGTTGAGGATAGATAAATCCAAAATTGGTCTCCAAGTGTTTCCTTTCTTTGGTACAAGAAACAGGCGAGAATAAAATCCTAGGCCCACTTCTGACATAGGGACCTGCTGTATAGCCCCCATTTGAAGAAGTAAAGAAATCTGTTTGTGAGCCTCTACTCTTTGCTGAGGAGGAACGTCTGGCATGCCTTTGAAAGGAGGCAATGTGTGGAAATAAAAATTGTAGCCTCAGTTTATAATGTCCAGTACCCATTTGTCCTGGGTGACTAAAAGCCAGTTTTGCTTGAAAAGTGCTAACTTTCCTCCCAAAGGAGCTGCCAGACAGGAGGGATCTGGCAGCTGAAGATGCAGGTCATTGGGCCTGTTTACGAAAGGACTGGCCCCTGCCCTCACTTGTAGATGGTGCAGGAGAACTCCATGTTCTAGGCCTGAAAGAACCCTGAGCTCTGCCCCTACCACGTCTAGATCTGCCCCTAGATTGTAAATCAGAAGAAGGGTAAGCCCATCCCTTAGTAGGCCAATTTCTGCTAAACTTAGGGGGCTGCACCTGCAAAAAATCTTTAACAGTCTGCATAGACTTAGCCTTGTCTTCCATTTTCTTTAAAACAGACTCCACAGGAGGACCAAACAAAACTTCAGACTGTAAAGGAGCATCCAAAATTCTAGCTTTAACATGCTCTGACAAACTCTGATCCTTAAGCCAGGCGTGCCTGCGAATAACTGATCCAGTGGCAGCCACCCTGGAAGAAGCCTGTAAAGCATCGAAACCACACTGCAAGGAATGCTTACCCACCTGATCAGAGGCATGAACCAACTCCTGTAATTCCTTACACTCTATGCCCTCTGCTAAAGCATCTACCTTGGATTTTAATTGAGTAAGGAGAAAATTCTGGTACTTTAACATATGAAACTGGCAATTCAAAGCCCTCATTGCTAGAGTGGAAGAGGTGTACACTTTTTTACCCCACCTATCCAAAGCTCTAGATTCTTTATCCATAGGAACTGGATTCTTTACAACAGAAGCCCTGACACCCTTAGGTCCCTGACTAATAGTTTCTGGGTCAGCCCTTGGGCTCTTACACAGATATTTATGAGCCTCAGGCACCCTGTAATACCTATCAGGTTTAACTGGCGCAGGAGGCAAAGAGTCTGGATTAAGGGAAGCCTCAGAGAAAACATCCTGAACAACATCCAAAACAGGAGG
The DNA here is from genome assembly GCF_019279795.1 of Protopterus annectens. Lineage (NCBI taxonomy): Eukaryota > Metazoa > Chordata > Ceratodontiformes > Protopteridae > Protopterus > Protopterus annectens. The sequence goes on from NC_056731.1 coordinate 1,772,468,307, forward strand.
TATAGCTAAGGGCCGATGTTGAGGCAAAAACAAAAATTCCCTAAGCCTCTTTCGGGAATCTGAGAAATCCTGACCTTCCCATTTAAAATGCTCCCTCATAGAATGCAAGGTTTCTGAGAAGGAAAAATCCTCTGGAGGAGAAGCAGAAGGACTGGAATCCTCTGCGTCCGAATCTGAATAAGGAGGAAAATCCTGAGTTGTCTTCAGTCGAAGACTCTGAGTAATCTGAAACCTGTTCCAAACTTTCCACTTCTGGCTCCACCCTAGGCCTCTTATCTGGAGGGGGCATAGAACCCCTGATTAAGGAAATTAAATCTTCTGCCATTTTAAGCATGTGTTTTTTAGGCACAGAGCCTGCAGAACTAGGACTGACACCTGAGGAGGGCAAACCAGGCCTGCCCTTAGAAGGTACCTTAGAGACTGAAGGAGAAGGCCTAACCACCTTAGGCAAAGAAGGGAGTACAGCAACCTGGGAGGCCCCTTCAGCCTGACCTGACTCCTGTGAGGCCACATCTTGCAAAATTAAAGTCTCCCCCTGAGACTCAGATAAAACCTCGGCTGGATCTACAGCTTCCAGCGTAGTTTCTAAAGAACCGGCGTCCGGAACGGACGACTCATCCTGCTTGGACCTTAACGACTTATCCTTGCGCTTCTTAGCAGAAGCGGGCGTCGGAGGATCCAACAGCATATTGTAATTACACCGCTTCCCAAAGACAAGCCTAGCGCAATCTAACCTACGTTTAATGGTGCGCTTATTAAACCTAGCACAAAAGCGACACCCGACTACGTCGTGCTCAGGCCCCAAACAAGGAATACAAAGAGAGTGGTAATCCCTATGCGGTATTTGTTTCCCACAAGAAATACAATTATTCACTTTTTCTGACATCCGGAATTAACTGAGGCAAGAAAAAACAAAAATATTCCCCAACGGGGTACTTAGCCCAACTTGGTTTCGGTCTGAAACTCGAAATACGAAAATTCCAGAACGCCGAACGGCACTTGCAAATGCTGCTTCTGCTTCGGACCATGTGGCAAAAAAGACTGAGGATATGACGTCGGTCATGCGCTTTAATACCGGGATGCACTGACGTCGGATCTGAGCGCCCATGACCGACGCCAGCCTAATACTTTGGTATTCGGGCCGACCGAGGACAACGGACTACCCACAGGTTATGACTGCAGCAATGTGAGATGAAGAACATCGGTCAAGTTTCTAGAGACAACATGTAAATATATTCTGGCAAAAACATATAAAAGTGAGAAACGTGTAGTAATGATTTTTTTTCATTCAGACTAATATAAACAAAGATTGACGGGTACAAGTAGTGGGAGAAATAAGTAGCAAAACACTGCTGATTTTAATGCACATACAGGCCAGTACACAAAAATCCTAGATTACTTACAAAAAAGTTGGTTTGTATTCAAGAGTTAATATTGTTATGAACAGAATTTATAATACATTTATTGACAATTATCTTAATTTCAAACTTACTTAGTTGCTTAATTGCCAAGGGCCATTACAAACAACCGAAGATTCACAAATTGTGGTACTCCTTGCATAATAGAAAAAACTGTCTCTAAACCAAACTATACCATTTTGGAAGAAAAGATCATTATGGATTACAGTGTTTCAGTAAATGCAAGAGCTGACAACGATCATTTCCCATCTGTGTTATATAAAGACACAGAAATGGTAAAATGCAAGATCATCAAGTAAAGTGGACAAATGGACAATAAGAACACGGTCAAAAGAAGATAAAAATGCCTAAATGGACAGCATGCTTTAGGTACTTAACCACAGAGAAAATATTACAAGAATACCCAAAAATAGAGCAGGTGACTATACCATAACTGTTTTTGAAAGTAATAGTTGGAATCAGAGGGACTGTTACAAATTTTCTCAAGGGGAAAATATCAAAACCAAAAAGGCAGAATGTGAACACATGAAAAGATAAGATTTATGTATTTTAAGGGTTGGACAAAATCAAACCAGAAAGAGAAGAGAGAGAGAAATACAGACATGTAGAAAAAGAGTACAGAAAACAAGAACAACGGAATTGCATCATAAAAAGTAGGAGGAAAAGATAAAACAGTAAATAAAAATGAAAAATAATTTTGGAAAAACTGAACCAAACAAAAAAGGCAGAGGGGAGATTATTTTATAAGTGATGAAGACTTTATGAACAAAAAGCAGTAAGTTCCAACCAGAACAAGTACATGAAGTACAGATGGTGGAGGAAGTCGCAATGATTATCAAAAAAAGTTTTGATCCTTAAAAGATTAAGATAATTCTGAGTAAATTAAAAGAAAAATATACAAAGTGAACCAGATAGCGTGCTAAATGAACTTTATAAAAATACAAACAAATAAGAAAACAAAAAAAACTTACTTTTTCTGTTCCAGGGAAACAGGAGTAACAAACATCCTGATTCCTGGAAAGGGGCATAGTAATTCAAACAAAAAAGTGAACAGAAAAAGACCCAGCTATGTATCAACCTATAACTCTAGCAAACAGAATGTTTTAAGTACTTTTTTTTTTAGAGGAAAAAAGAAACATTAGAAATTAGACTTTATGTCTGCAATTTTCATACATAAAAAGTCAACAATTAATGCACATTTATATTGCATTTATTGAAAAATTTACACATTTAATGAAAGAAAAGTTATTCACTATGTTGGAAGATCTGGAAGCAGCGTTTGCTAACTTAGATAAATAACTACTATAAAAGATCATGAAATCTAGAGACATATCCCAAATCCATTTAAAGTTATTAATGAATTAGACAACAGCAAATGGGCCACAGCAGTGCCAGTATCAAATAAGGAATACCAAACAGAAAACTTTGCACAGGGAAATTGATTACACATGGATGTTTACTAGCTGCATAGATTAAATTATAAAATGGTACCACAAGTTAAAATGGATGCACCAAAAGCAGGAACAGAGAAGTGCTCATCTGTAGTCGAAGCTGATGACTCAGCTTTACTTTCATTAAATTTTCAGGGAGTTTATCAGAATCCTAAGAAAAAAATACTCAGACATATAATTTGAAAATGAATTAGCATAAAACAAAGTTAATGGTATTCAACAGTGTGGGGGGGGGGGTTGGTTAATGGAAAGTAGGACAAGTAGATATACTTAACTACTTGGGACTGATGTTTTCATCCAATACCAAGTGGATAGCACAAATAATTACAAGAAACTCCAGTAGGAAAAGATTATAATTGTTATACTTAATTTCAAGACGACCAGTGGTGGACACAGCATATTTCCTTTGTTAACAACAATTAAAATAAAAAACAAGATTTATGTGAGAGTATGGGGTAAAATCTCGAATTTGAGATGAAAACAAATTTGCTTAAAAGAAATTCCGCTATCCAACTTTTTTATATAATCATGGAACAGATTTAATTTCCTCATGAAAATGTCATATTACATTCAGTAATAACAACTGATTGGTTGAAAAAAAAAAGTTCAATGCAAAATCAAAAGACCACCACACAGTAGTGTAAATCTTAACACCATACTTTAATCTAACATGTCATGTAAGGTTTTTGCCTTACATGACATGTTAAAGTTTGTTATTGAGATTTATACCACTGTGTGCTGGCCTTTTGATTTTGCATTGAACTGAGGTGTTTTGCAGCCGTGCACTTGACGTACTTGTAAGGGTGTATTTTGTTTAAAGAAAAAATATGGAAATAAGTCGGTTATCAAGTCAAATTATTTAAGAAAAAAAAAAAGAAAATGGAAAGATAATTATAAATGCATATCAAATATGCAACAAGCAAATCTTACTTAAAAAGATGAGGATTTGACTACCTTAAGAAGTACTTGATGAACAATATTACAGTAAGTAAATGATACGTGCCATATTTGGAGAAGAAAGAACTGGATAAACATGGAAAAAGCAAGTACTCATGGTTTTACTCTGAAAAGGGAATTGATAAACAAAGAAAATTCCTAACAGACTACAATATAAGAGAGACACGCAATTGAAATACGATATTGTGTGCCTTATAATATCAAGTACATATCATGGCATCAAGTACGAAGGAGAACTTGAGGGGGCCACTCTGTTTTTATGGGGAATTAGTTTGTGAGGACTTATGTGAATATATTAATCCCTTTAAGGAATGTTTAGATAAAATATGTGGATCAGGGTATAAGACCTATATGAAATTTGTGAAATCATGTTTAGTACAGCAAAAAGACTAACCAGAAAATTTGCAAATTTTTTGTGCAAAAGAGAAAATAAAATTAAGTATGAGAATTAGTATGCATGTTCACACAGCTTTTACAAACAACTTGTTAAATTTTATTAAATAAGAGATTATTTCTAATTGCTCAGTACTCAGCTTTGTATTATTGTGTTCTGAAAGTGGTGTAACAATCTCTGTGTTGCCACAATAAAAACTTTACTGGCTGCCTAACTTTTAACCCCAGGAGATCTAAAATCAATGTCAATAAACTAAGATTCTGAATTCAAGCAACAGTGAAAGGTATGCACCCTGCACTCTGACAGCCATTAAAGAAAAAAAATGCATAATTTCTGACCAAATGGCATAACTGCGAATTAAACGAAAGTGCTGTTTTCCCATCTGGAACTGAAAAATCTCCAGGAGAAGCCGAAAGGTAAGGACATACAATATACACTTTTCTAATTCATCGCCACTTGATCTCCCAGAAACAGAATGGGGGAATACCTAAGTATCACCATTCCAAGTTTCTTGCCTTTCAGGTGCTTGTTCAAAACAGGGTTCCAAATCCAGTCATATATATTTCGAATAAGGAAAAAAACTTGAGTAATATACTACTGAGCTGAAGCACATGTCATGATATATATATATATATATATATATATATATATATATATATATTATATATATATTTTAGTTAAATAGGCTTTACTGTGGTTAGAAAGGACTTGTGTACTCTCAGGACAGGAGCAACAAGAATTTTAAATTCAGTCCTGACTTGGGTGCAAAACCTCTTTCAAACATGGAAATTTTATTCCAACTGCTCTGAAAATGAGATCACTTGCTTTCCATCAAGACATATGTTGAAATGGAGGGCAAATGTGTAACTATCTGAAAGAAAAATAAAATACCCCCCCCCCCACTGAGACAGAGGTTACAATGAAGGGCAAAGGCAATATGGAAGCACAGGGGCCACTGTCCTTGCAACTGAGGTCCTTGCAACTGAGGTGCTGGAATACTTAAGCATATATATGAAAAACTGTTCATATCAATGGCTAAGAAAACGATTCTGGAAATATTATAGCAAAAACCCACGCCTGGGTGTGTAATGATTACCCAGTTGGCGTGGTTTGGTCACGAGGGCTAAGCCCGAGTGGCCAAACAAAGCCAACCGTGGGTAAATCCAGCATTACCCACACCCAGAAGTGGGTTATTGCTATTATACAATGACATTATTTACGAAAAAAAATAATTGCTTTTCTTAAATAATGGCATTGTATAATGCCTCCTTGCTGCCCTTCCGCAGCAGACTGTCTGGTATTCTGCGGCAGTTCTGATGTACTGCACATGCATATGCCTATGCAGTACATCAGAGCTGTGGGCAAAAGCAACGGAGAAAGCAAGATCTCTGTTGCTTTTTACTGTTTCGCTATGTTAAAAGGGTTTAACATAGCGAGACAGCTTTAAAAAAAGCAACTGAGAATCTCCGTTGCTTATTTTAAAGCTGTCTCGCTAAGTTAAACCCATTTAACATAGCGAGACAGTTTTGAAAAAAGCAACGGAAAAAGCAAGATCTCCATTGCTTTTTACACACTGTCTCGCTGTGTTAAAGGAGTTTAACATAGCGAGACAGCTTTAAAAAAAGCAACAGAGATCTCCGTTGCTTTTTTTAAACCTGTCTCGCTATGTTAAACTCCTTTAACATAGCGAGACAGTGTTTTAAAAAAGACTTGTACTAATGGAAAAAGTCCGGACGACCGGACCTTTTTCCATTAGTATAAGTCGATTTACAACGTGCACGCTGACCAATCAGCATGCACGTTTTCGAATATTAATGGGGGTCATGGTAATAATCTGCTTTTTAGACTGCATTCTCCTGAGGATGCTGAAACTCTGCCATTAATTTTAGCTCACTTTCAACCATAGAAATAAAACTATTAATTTCTCTTTATACAAATACTGGAATATTATCTTTCTGTATATACACTGAATATTACATAAGTAACCACTCAAGATCTCTTAAGACTACCCTTTGTCTCACAACTTGTGAATAAGGAAAGTCACTTCAAAAGCAGCAAAATAACAGAATAAATGGGGAGAGATCTACATTTGGCTAGAACATTTCCAGGCTACTGCTGTCATTTCAGGCAACATGTTCATCTGCAAAATAGAAACATAAAATTTTGTAGAGGGAAAAAAAGCAGCATGGAACATAGCTCTAAATATGTAGTGATTTAGTGTTGCAGATGTATCCAACATTTTCATTAATTTATACCACCCTGTTAAATGACAAAAAATTGTAAATGCACTTCTCTAATGGCCCTGCTAGTGGCCTCATTTTCTTTTCAGGAAAAGCAGCCAAAACAAAGGCCTTTCATCAGCATGGTGAAAAACATCCACCAATATCTTTTCGTTATTTGCTGCCTCTGAGTCAGTAATAGTTTAGGCAGCCATTCCTCACAATCTTTTCATGCAATAGGTGGTCCTGCAGACATGTTTTCCTTAACGGACTGCATCTTCTCATGGGAAGGGGGAAGGTTCTCACAAACCAATTACGCTTATGAAGTACATATCCTATGAAATTAACCATAGCTCTCAATATCTTATCTCCAGAATCAGGGACAAATCCATAAATAATCAGAATAATCGGGGGCATTTTTTTAAATACCAGTACTATTAACTTGAGAAGCTGACAGAATAAGGGAATGTGAATTGGTGTGCATTATTTGATGTAAATGAGGTCTACAATTATTGTCATTATTTAAGTGTAATCCACACATTTCTCTCCAAAGTGCTAGTTATAAGAGGGAAACAGCAAGATTTTCAGCCAAAAATCAACACTGCTGTTTTTTCTTAGGCATCACCGCAGTTACTCATTCAAAATGTTCCTATAAAAGATTAACACAAAGAATGAAAGCAAACATTTTCTGTGTGTTAATTTTTAATGATCAAATAGAGCAAATGTTAATATTCAGAACCAGTACTTTTATATACAACAACTGAAGAATGGCAGGTATAGGAAATAACTTGTTCATTTGTCTGAATTTATGGTGCATTACTAACCTGTATTAAGGCTTCATTTTAAGCATAATTTTGGCAAACATCTGATAAACAGATTCCACTGAAAGAGCAGAAACATACTTTACAGAGTTGACAAAAAGTACAGTTTTGTACCTACCATAAATGTAGATGTTCGAAGATCCACATTGCTGCAGTCCTTACACTTGGGTAGTCCGCTGTCCTCGGTCGGCCCGAATATCAAAGTATAAGGCTGACGTCGGTCAAGGCGCATTAGACTGACATCAGGACGTCAGGGTACAAATGCGCATGACCGACGCCATATCCTCAGTCTTTTCTTGCCCCAGATGTCAGAAGACCCTAAAAAGAAAGGTCAAAACCAAAAGACAGCAAACAACCAACCAACCACCCTTGCACTAATAATATGTACAATATATACAATATACACAATATGTACAATCCAACCCACACAACCGCCTCTAACTACAGAGGGGAAGGAGGGAGGTATTGACTGCAGCAATGTGGATCTTCGAACATCTACATTTATGGTAGGTACAAAACTGTACTATGTTCTTCATTTCACATTGCTGCAGTCCTTACACTTGGGTAGAATCCCAAAGCAGAGGTAAGGGCGGATGGCAAAACTATAAAGAAGCAGGAGCTGCCAAAATGCCCTGTAAAATAGCAGTGGCAAAACCAGCCCTAGATTTAGAGTAAAGTGGAAGGTGATAATGCTTAGAGAAAGTATGCACTGAACTCCAAGTAGCTGCCTCCAAAATATCTTTAGTTGCCACCCCTTAAAAGCTGTCGAAGTGGCAGTAGCCCTAGTGGAATGAGGCCTAATCCCAGCTGGAATCTCCTTGCCATGATGGGAATAACAGAAAGCAATGCAAAACCCAATCCACTTAGAAATAGTTTGTTTTGACACAGGCTTGCCCTGAGAACTCAAAGCAAAAGAAACAAATAACTGCTGAGACTGCCTGAACCCTTTAGTTCTGCTCAAATAATATCGCAACTGCCTGTGTACATCTAAAGTGTGCAAAATCTTTTCCCCTTTATTTTGGGGATTTGCATAAAAAGTAGGCAAATGAATAGTTTGGTTTAAAGCCACACTAGAAACCACTTTAGGCATAAAGGAAGGATTAGTACGTGAAAGTTACCCTATCCTTATGCAAAATTAAGAAAGGCTCAACCGCCATAAGGTCCTGCAATTCAGAAACCCTTCTTGCAGAGGTAATGGCCAACAAAAAAGCAGTCTTCCATGATAAATATTTCAACTCGGTAGTAGCTGCAGGCTCAAAAGGTTGTAGAGTAAGTTTCTCCAACACAAAATTGAGATCCCAAGCAGGAGTAGGAGCTCTACGTGGGGGTCTTATATTCTTTGCCCCTCTAAGAAATTGCTTGAACAAAGGATGAGAAAACAATGGTGGGTCACAGTCATAGTGAGCCGAAATTGCTGCAGCATGAACCTTAATAGAAGAGAAGGACAAACCTTTGTCCAGTAACTCAGTAAGATATTGAAGAGCCACACTTAAATTAGGCTCAGAAACATCAAAATCCTTTGCTGCACTCCAAAATAAAATCTCTTCCATTTATCTGCGCACACTTTCCTTGTACTAGGCCTTCTAGCTTCCAAAATAACATTCAAAACTTGCTGTGGAAGTTGAGACCCTCTATGGTTCAAAACAGAATATGCCAGGCTGTTAGGTGAAGAGAGTGAAGCTTGACATTGAGTAAATGACTGTTCTCCTGAGACAACAGGTGTGGAATCAAGGCAAAGGCCATGGAGGCCCCGCACTCAGACTTCTCAGTAATGGGTACCAGTGCTGTCGAGGCCAATCTGGAGCTATTAAAATCATCTTGGCTTGTCCTGTCTGACCTTTAGAAGTACCTTTGGGAGGAGAGGCAGAGGTGGAAAGGCATACACATGAAGATTGCTCCAATTGAAAGAAAGAGCATCCACTTTCCAAGCTGTGGGATGAAACCTTTCATGCAAAACTTTGGCAGCTGGTGGTTTAGTGGAGAAGCGAACAGATCTATGTCTGGAGTTCCCATGACACTGTCAATTTCTGAAATACATGAGGATCCAATTTCCACTCGTGGGGATCCATAATTGGCCTGCTCAACACATCTGCTAAAGAGTTCTGTGCTCCCGCAGAAACCTTGCCTGAAGATTTAGCTGTAAACTGAGAGCAGTCTCCCACAAAATCATTGCTTGCCTGCATAGAGGATAAGAATGTGTTCCCCTTGCTTGTTGATGTACCACATGACAGTTGTGTTGTCTGTTAGAATCAACACCTGCCCTGGAAGAAGTAAATCCTTGAAAGCTATTAATGCAAACTGGACTGCTAACATCTCCTTCAAGTTGATATGTAGATGTTGTAGTCTGGCAGGCCACTTGTCTTGTATCCACTTTCCATTTAGATGAGCTCCCAAGCTTTGTCTGAGGCATCTGTCGTTAGAATCTGACTCGCCTCTGGCCGGGTCACAGAGAGTCCCTTGTTTAGGTGACATTCCTGAGCCCACCACAAAAACTCCTTTTGAATGCAAGGTATTATCTAAATGACAGTGTCCAGATCCTGGCAGTGCTGTGTCCATACATTTTTGAGATACCATTGTAGCTTCCTCATATGCAGTTTGGCATTGGGAAGCACCAGAATACAAGATGCCATGAACCCCAAGGCTTGAAGGACTGTCCTTGCAGTCAGCCTGGACTGATGAGACAATTGATGAAAGTAAAGGGAAAGATTATTTTGTTTGTCCGGGTCAAAAGGCCATCTGGGATGCTGTATTCAGTCTTACACCCAGAAAGCACATGTCCTGAGAGGGTACTAGACTGGACTTTATTTCGTTCACAGAATACCCCAGGCATCTTAGCACTGCTATCACATATTCCAAATGATGAAGAAGCTCGCCTTCCTTGAGCCAGAATCAGGCAATCGTCCAAATAAGGATAGATCTGTATTCCTTTTAGCCTGAAGAAAGCTATCACTGGAGCCAGAACTTTCGTGAACACTCTGGGCGCAGTAGATAAGCCAAAGGGCAATGCAGAGAACTGATAATGAGAAGTCCCAGCCCGAAAACGCAGATACTTCCTGCAATTCAGTCTGATAGGAACATGAAGGTAAGCCTCCTTGAGATCCAAAGTTACCATCCAATGATCTTTGCCCAGCAGAGGTAAAAGCTGTTGTAACGTCAACATTTTGAACTTGGGAGTGTCCAGATAAGTGTTGAGGATAGATAAATCCAAAATTGGTCTCCACGTGTTCCCCTTCTTTGGTACTAGGAACAGGCGAGAATAAAAACCTAGGCCCACTTCTGGCATAGGGACCGCTGTATGGCCCCTATTTGAAGTAGCAGAGAAATTTGTTTGTGAGCCTCTATTCTTTGCTGAGGAGGAACGCCTGGCATGCCTTTGAAAGGAGGCAAGGTATGGAAATAAAACCTGTAACCTTGGTGTATGATATCCAATACCCATCTGTCTTGGGTAATTAAACTCCAATTTTCCTTGAAAAGTGCCAACCTTCCTCCCAAAGGTGCTGCCAGACGAGAAGGCTCTGGCAGCTGAAAAGGTAGATCATTGGGTCTGTTTACGAAAGGACTGACCCCTGCCCTCACCCAAGACTGTGCAGGTGAACTCCCTGTTCTAGGCCTGAAAGAGCCCTGAGCTCTGCCCCTACCACGTCTAGATCTACCCCTAGACCGGGAATCATAAGAAGGATACGTCCACCCCTTGGTAGGCCAATTTCTACTAAACTTCGGAGGCTGAACCTGCAAAAAATCTTTAACAGTCTGCATAGACTTAGCCTTGTCTTCCATTTTCTTTAAGACTGCCTCAACAGTTGAACCAAACAACACATCAGATTGTAAAGGAGCATCTAAAATCCTTGTCTTAACATGGTCAGATAAATTCTGATCCCTCAGCCAGGCGTGCCTGCTAAGAACTGACCCAGTGGCAGCCACCCTAGACGAGGCCTGTACAGCATCAAAACCACATTGCAAAGAATGCTTACCCACCTGTTCAGAAACATGTACTAAATCTTGTAACTCTACACTCAATACCTTCCGCCAGAGCATCTACCTTAGACTTCAATTGAGAAAGTAGATAGTTTTGGTATTTCAACATGTGAAACTGGCAATTCAAAGCCCTCATAGCTAGGGTGGAAGAAGTATAGACTTTCTTTCCCCATCTATCCAAAGCCCTGGCCTCTTTATCTGGAGGAACCGGATTTTTAACAACAGAAGCCTTAACACCCTTAGGCCCCTGACTAACAGTTTCTGGGTCCGCCCTAGGACTCTTAAAAGATACTTATGAGCTTCAGGCACCCTATAATACCTATCCCGTTTAACAGGAGCAGGAGGCAAAGAATCAGGATTAAGAGAAGCCTCTGCAAACACATCTTCCACAACATCCAGAACAGGAGGTATAGCCAAAGGCCTATGCTGGGGTAAAAACAAAAATTCCCTAAGCCTTTTCCTGGAATCAGAGAAGTCCTGACCTTCCCACTTAAAATGCTCCCTCATGGAATGAAGAGTCTCTGAAAAAGAAAAATCCTCAGGAGGAGAAGCAGAAGGAGTAGAATCATCCACATCAGAATCAGAATAAGGAGAATACTCCTGCAAGTCTTCAGCCATAGACTCTGAAACATCCGAAGCCTGCTCAAAACTCCCAACTCAGGTTCCACCCTAGGTCTCTTATCAGGAGGGGCAAAGAACCTCTAATCAAAGTAATCAAATCTTCTGCCATTTTAAGCATATGCTTCGGGCACAGATCCTGAAGAACTAGGAGTGACACCAACTGAAGCTAAACCTGGCCTGCCTCTGGGAGAAGCCTTGGAAACAGAAGGAGAGGGCCTAACCACCCTAGGAAGGAGGGGAGTACAGTAACCTGAGAAGCCCCTTCAGCCTGACCTGCCTCCTGAGAGGCCACATCCTGCAATAACAAAGTCTCCCCTGGGACTCCAGAGAAACCTCCGCGGAACCACCGCTCCACCGACACCTCTAAAGAACCGGCGTCCGCACGGACGACTCTTCTTGCCTGGGCTTAGCTGCTTTATCCTTACGCTTCTTCAAGAAGCGACGCCGGAGCATCCGACGCATATTATAATTGCACCGCTTCAAGACTAACCTGGCACAATCTAACCTTCTCTTAATAGTGCGCTTATTGAATCTAGCACAAAAGCGACACCCAACAACGCCGTGCTCAGGCCCTAAACAAGGAATACACAAAGTATGATAATCTCTATGCGGTATCTGTTTCCCACAAGAAATACAGTTATTCACTTTTTCTGACATCCGCAAAACCACTGAGGCAAGAAAAACTAAAATATTCCCAACGGGTACTTAGCCAACTTTGACTCGTCTGAAACTCCAATTCAAAATTTCAGAACGCCGAACGGCACTTGCAACGCTGCTTCTGCATCGGACCATGCGGCAAAAAAGACTGAGGATATGACGTCGGTCATGCGCATTTGTACCCTGACGTCCTGATGTCAGTCTAATGCGCCTTGACCGACGTCAGCCTTATACTTTGATATTCGGGCCGACCGAGGACAGCGGACTACCCAAGTGTAAGGACTGCAGCAATGTGAAATGAAGAACATCTTGTTTTTTCTTACATAAAAAATATTTTTGCATAGAAATATTTTTTAGCAGCTGTAGCCAAATACTAGCAACTTTCAACCTGTTCCCTCCAACTGCCAAACAAAAGCCTGGAATGGCTTCCTATTCAGACTCATTTTTGTTTAACCAAGTCAACATTTTCATTAATTTATACCACCCTGTTAAATGACAAAAAATTGTAAATGCACTTCTCTAATGGCCCTGCTAGTGGCCTCATTTTCTTTTCAGGAAAAGCAGCCAAAACAAAGGCCTTTCATCAGCATGGTGAAAAACATCCACCAATATCTTTTCGTTATTTGCTGCCTCTGAGTCAGTAATAGTTTAGGCAGCCATTCCTCACAATCTTTGCATGCAATAGGTGGTCCTGCAGACATGTTTTCCTTAACGGACTGCATCTTCTCATGGGAAGGGGGAAGGTTCTCACAAACCAATTACGCTTATGAAGTACATATCCTATGAAATTAACCATAGCTCTCAATCTCTTATCTCCAGAATCAGGGACAAATCCATAAATAATCAGAATAATCGGGGGCATTTTTTTAAATACCAGTACTATTAACTTGAGAAGCTGACATAATAAGGGAATGTGAATTGGTGTGCATTATTTGATGTAAATGAGGTCTACAATTATTGTCATTATTTAAGTGTAATCCACACATTTCTCTCCAAAGTGCTAGTTATAAGAGGGAAACAGCAAGATTTTCAGCCAAAAATCAACACTGCTGTTTTTTCTTAGGCATCACCGCAGTTACTCATTCAAAATGTTCCTATAAAAGATTAACACAAAGAATGAAAGCAAACATTTTCTGTGTGTTAATTTTTAATGATCAAATACAGCAAATGTTAATATTCAGAACCAGTACTTTTATATACAACAACTGAAGAATGGCAGGTATAGGAAATAACTTGTTCATTTGTCTGAATTTATGGTGCATTACTAACCTGTATTAAGGCTTCATTTTAAGCATAATTTTGGCAAACATCTGATAAACAGATTCCACTGAAAGAGCAGAAACATACTTTACAGAGTTGACAAAACTTGTTTTTTCTTACATAAAAAATATTTTTGCATAGAAATATTTTTTAGCAGCTGTAGCCAAATACTAGCAACTTTCAACCTGTTCCCTCCAACTGCCAAACAAAAGCCTGGAATGGCTTCCTATTCAGACTCATTTTTGTTTAACCAAGAAATTCTGTTCTATAGCAATAACCCACGCCTGGGTGTGGGTAATGCTAAATTTACCCACGGTTGGCGTGGTTTGGTCCCAGGCGGCCCGAGGGACCAAACAAAGCCAACCGTGGGTAAATTTAGCATTACCCACACCCAGAAGTGGGTTATTGCTATTATATGACATTATTTAAGAAAAGAAACTATTACTTTTCTTAAATAATGGCATAGTATAATTCCTGTTTACTGCCCTTCCACAGATGTCTGGCATCCGGCAGTTCTGATGTACCGCGCCTGCGCGGTACATCAGAGTTGGCAAAAAACGAGAAAGCAAGATCTCCGTTGCTTTTTATAGCTATGTTAAATGGGTTTAACATAGAGACAGTTTTAAAATAAGCAACGGACATCAACGCTGCTTATTTTAACTGTCTCGCTATGTTAAACTCATTTAACATAGCGAAACAAAAAAGCAACGGAGATCTTGCTTTCTCCGTTGCTTTTGTAACACTGTTCGCTATGTTAAATGGGTTTAACATAGCGAGACAGCTTTAAAATAAGCAACGGAGACTGTTGCTTATTTTAAAGCTGTCTCCCTATGTTAAACCCATTTAACATAGCGAGACAGTGTTTAAAATCGAAGTTATACTAATGGGAAAAAGTCCGGGCGACCGGACCTTTTTCCATTAGTATAACTCGATTTACAACGGGCACGCTGGCCAATCAACGTGCACGTTTTGGGGGGATCATGGTATAATAACACATATTTTACACTTCTTAGCTTTACGAGGTTCTACAATCACACAAAATCATAAATATTCACACATGCACTTAAACATATACATATTTTTTCTGTTTAAAGTGTTTACTGCAACTGCAGACTTTAAGGAAGTACAATTATAGCTCAGAGAACAATTCTGAAATAAAATTAACAGTAAGCTGCTCAACTGCATGTAAACTACTCCCGAGTCATGATAATTAAGACCAACATAAGCAAAAAAAAAAAAAAAACTTAAATTCCAGAACAATAACAAAATAATTAACAAGCAAACTTGTGGCTTATTTTGGCAAAATCAACTGCAAAGCCTTTCATGTTGAAGAAATTACTTCTATAATTAATATTATACCATGACCCCCCATTATTATTCCAAAACGTGCACGCTGATTGGCCAGCGTGCCCGTTGTAAATCGAGTTATACTAATGGAAAAGGTCCGATTAGCCCGGACTTTTTCCATTAGTATAACTCTCTTTAAACTGCTTCGCTATGTTAAATGGGTTTAGCATAGCGAGACAGCTTTAAAATAAGCAACGGAAATCTCCGTTGTTTATTTTAAAGCTGTCTCGCTATGCTAAACCCATTTAAAATAGCGAGACAGGTTTAAAAAGCAACGGAGAAAGCAAGATCTCCGTTGCTTTTTTAAACTATGTTAAATGAGTTAACATAGCGAGACAGTTTTAAAATAAGCAACGGACATCTCCGTTGCTTATTTTAAAGCTGTCTCGCTATGTTAAACCCATTTAACATAGCGAAACACTAAAAGCAACGGAGATCTTGCTTTCTCCGTTGCTTTTGCCCACAGCTCTGATGTACTGCGCAGGCGCGCAGTACATCTGAACTACCGCGGATGCCAGACATCTGCAGAAGGGCAGCAAACAGGCATTATACTATGCCATTATTTAAGAAAAGTAATAGTTTCTTTTCTTAAATAATGTCATGGTATAATAGCAATAACCCACTTCTGGGTGTGGGTAATGCTGTATTTACCCACGGTTGGCTTTGTTTGGTCCCGAGGGCGAACCACGCCAACCGTGGGTAAATCCAGCATTACCCACACCCAGGCGTAGGTTACTGCTATATTCTATCAATCTGCAAAGACAGAGACAGGCACTTTATTTTATTTACACCTGCCTCTTACTACTTCAGAGTAGCATGTGAACTGTAATGAAACCACAAAGAGCATAGCTGTGGATGCTCCTTCCTACATTACCTTGACGTTTGATGACGTTTTTGCCATGGGTTCCCTCAAAACAATGCATTTCAGAAGTGCAGCTCTCAGCCTCTCCTGCAAGTTGCATCAAAAAAGAATTTTCCCTAACAATCCCCATTGGGGGTAAGCAGCCACTTGTTGCCAATTCCTCCATCCCTAAAACGGCCTCCCACTGACTGGCTACTGTCTACCTTGTGTTCACAGCCATGCAGATGGACACCCTGCCACAACACCAATGGACTGTCATTTTATAAATTATGGGACACAAAGTTACTGAACTCGTTCAAGATTCTGGGAAATGATTTTAACTCTTAAGTATGACCAAAAACATAAAAGGCAATTTTTAACAATACCAGTACGAACAGCTCCTCTGATAGGAATATTAGCTAAAACACTGTCTTCCCCCAAACTGCCTTTTTAAGCAATGCCAAACTGAAAGTACTTCTGACAAAGCAAATCAAAACCAGGAAAATCTAAAGTATTACTGCTCAATGCTAGGAGTCTAAACAAAAGACTCCACTCCCTAGAAACTCTCTTCATCCTAGAGAATGCAGACATCTGTGTGGTCACAGATATGGTTTAAAGCCGCTGGAAACACACTGACCATGCAAGGTTATAATGCCTTCCACACATTTACACCAGTTACTACACAGACAGGGACTAAAGGTACAGGTATCTCGCTTTACATCAAAAACAAACATTCCTCAAGGCTGGTCAAACAGGACAACGCATTTGAGCTACTCCATGTTCAAATCAATATCGGCAAAATCCAATACCACTTCCTTGCAAGTTATAGGTGCCCCCTGTATGACCCAATAAACCGATAACATCTATTTAAACTTATTGGTAACACTCACCATCCAACCCAATACCATATTTATGGGCAACTTTAATTACACCATTATTAACCATGAATCATATACGACAAATGTACAGGCACAGAGACTCTTGGATTTTGTAAACACAAACTCCATGGACCAGACTGTCAATACACCAATCAGGGTAGCAACCATACTGGATCTGGTCCTCACTAAAATGGGACGGTGCTGCACACCCCCAAGTGTAATGTCTTCCCTGGTAAGGTCAGACCACAAAATGGTCTCCTTTGAAGTAAAAATAAAACTTGGACTGTCAGCTAACCTTGGAATATTCAGGAACTACTATAAGGCTAACTTCCTGCTATTAAGTGATAACCTAGCAAAATGTCGAACTCCCATAAACCCTGAGAACACTGCTGGCTATGCAGAGCTGTTCATATAAACCCTATACAAGCATGTTAACAGCTGCATAGGGGCAGCTGTACCCACCAGGAAGAAGTACAGAACTAACTCAAAAACAAGCCACTCTGGTGGAATCACAAAATCAATAGGCTGTATGACAGAAGGAAGAAAATCATAGTAAAAATTAGGAGGTGCAGCACCCATGAGCATAAAAACACCCTCAAACTAAACAAACAACTCAGAGGACAAATACAGTTTACAAAGCCAAATTTGAGGTATATTTGGCCTCGCAGACCAAGGACAACCCACAAGACATTTCTTTAGCTATGTCTTCACTCAAAGGCAATACACAATTGTGTGCAGAGGTAATTGTAAATGGAGCCACCTATACTGAGCCAGAAGAAATAGCAAACCTACTGGCTGACAAATTCAGCTCCAACTTTACCCCTCTCTCTCCCTCAACCTTCCCTCAGGAAACACCATTAAATATTACTTCTCCTGCTATCACTGGGGAACAGATCCTTAATGCTCTGTCTAAGGCCAAGAACACTGCATCAATGGGCCTAGACAATATCTCAGAATGCCCTCAAAAACAGCATGAAACATGACCTATATGACCCTCTGGATCTATTTAACTGAAGCCTCCAAACAGGATTCATGCCTCATGCATGCAGAACAGCAATAGTCTTCCCTCTGCACAAAGGTGAGCCATCTACAGACCCTGGAAATTATAGGGCCACGAGTCTCACTAGTCTTATATGCAAAGCTACGGAAAGAATTATCTTGGAAATGATCAATAATGATATAGTAAACCTCCAGAAACTGGACCCAACCCAGTTTGGTTATATCATGCCTACTCAAACTGGTGAACTTCTTTGAGGAGGTCACCAAAGCAATACAGGAGGGCAAAATGGTTCACACTGCCTACCTTGACCTGGCCAAGGGATTTGACACAATACCCCACTTGGGCATTGTTTAAAAACTCAATAGGTTAGAGGTACAAACCCTTATGTCACTCAGTGGATAGGTAACTGCCTCACGGACAGGACCCAGGAAATTAGAATTGGAGAGTCCACCTCTACAAAGAGGCCAGTCACAAGTGAAGTCCCTTAAGGACTGGTCCTTGGACTGCTCCTTTTTGACATTTACTTCTCTGAAGTCAAGGCCAATGTCAATGGTCTCTGGCTGACTAATTTTGTAGATGATTGCAAATTAGGAGCTGTCACCGAATCTAACACCAAACACAAATGTTGTCCATGAAGGGCTGACACAAACAGCTGATGTCAGAGCCATGGACTAAAACTAGATGCCAAGAAATGCATAATAGTAGTATTCTTCGGTAAGTCATCAATTCCTGGTAACTATCATATTAACAACACACTCCTTAAGAGCTGACCCAGTAGTCACGGACTTAGAGACACACACAGGCAGTAATTAACTTATGACCATCACATGTCTTCAACAGTGAGGAAATCATTCTATGCTGTGTAACTTATAAACAAAAGTATGGCATCTAGGTCCAAGGAAGTCATTGTTCCAATGTATTCGGCATTCATCAGACACATCATTGAGTACAATGCCCCCTTTGGTATATACATAACCAGGCACATCCAACAATTAAACATCCACAGAGGTGCCTCACTAAAAGAATACAGGGCATAAGTAAAATGTCCTATACAAACCGCCTCAAGGCCCTATACCTGTATCCGGTCTCCTAGAGGCTGGGAGATCTATGCATGGTATACAGGGCACTGTGAGACCCTACCCTGATGGACCTTCTGCATATCCACAAAACAAACAGCCCAAAATTATCCAATCTGAAGACAAACTTTGCCTGTGATATAAATAGGACTGGCTGGAGAGACCGGTATGTATCCCAGAGACTACCCAGTCTCTGGAACAGGCTCCCCATCAATGTGAAGCAGAGTTCCTCCCTAACCCAACTGAAGTGTAACTTGGATAATTGAATGGGGAACAGGAAATTCAATCCTGGCTTGGCACCTACATCTCTAATGGACACAGGCAACCTGTAAATTGTTCATCTCACAGGCCCCTGCTTGTAAAAGTTTAATCTCCCAAGCAATATAAATAAAAGTGAGAAGAAAAGCACCTCAAGTGTAACTTCACCAAAAAATAGAAGTAGAAAGAAGCACTTGGAGCCTCCAATGCTACGAACATGACTTTCTACTACTATTTTCATCTCCCAAGCCCCTGCTTACACTTATCAAGGGTACCAGAACTTGTCAGAGATTTGGGATGCTTGGCTACACTTAAAAAGGCCCTTGTGGTTGTTAGCCTAGTAAACACCTATGAACCTACAAGAATCTGGCATTGTCAGACCAAGAGAGGCCAATCACACCTCCTGAAGTACATGCTGTTATTGCCGGGGGGGCAGGTGTTGAAGGCAGCAGTGTGTCCAAAATGGAAAGCTGTACAGTTCAACCATACATATACTGTCAAGACAGAGGTATCAGTACATTATGTAGAGGAATCTAGATTTTTATAAGTCACTACAGTGTAAATTTCAGCAATTTTCCCTTAGCCAACTTTAAGAATATTGAAATCTCAAAACTCAAGGAACGGACCATATCCACAAGTAGGAGTGAGCCATGTGTTATAAGATTTAGTACACTAAATGCTACTTAATCATCTTAAAAACGCTGAAGATCTAAGGACACAAATAAGTCACACATTTCAGAAACTAAATAATTGATTACATATCTGACAAAGGAGCAGCCATAACTGCTTTCCAAACTTATGGGACTGAAAAGTAAGAAAAGCTGTGTACACCTCTGAAATAAACACATGGCAATTTTGTATTGCATCATAAAGCATATGATATGAGTGAAACTTTTTTTTAAGAAAGGAAAGATGCAAAAATAGACAAATATATGAATATGAAAAAAAGAACTGAAAAATATAATTAAAATGACATAAATCTGTAGTTATACTAAGAAAAACAGAAGTATTTCTTCCTTCGACTTCTCAGGATAACAATATTAATAGGTTTCATTTTTTGAAATTACAATAATTTGCTAAAATTGGGAAAAGGAATACATTAGTAGGGGAAAGATGGTTCAAAATGGTCAGGGTACCAGAGCTCATAAAAATAATACAACTATGCAAGATATCTACTACAGTATTAGTACTTTGAGGAGAAGTCAATGTAACAGTAAGTCAAAGCATTATCCTCTTTTTTTTCTTTTCCAGGCCATTTAATTAGCTGCATTTCTTTTCCTATGAAGACCAATAATGGTCTCACACCAACATTCTGTGGAATCTTGGGTGGTGTAGGAAGCAAAAATATAGATGGATGTGTTGGTAAGAGCTTTCCTCTGTTTTTTGTTAAGGGCCTTACATGAAGTGCGTTTGTTTTTAACTATTTTTACTTGGAATAGTTTTGTTACTTATATCGTTTTGCAAATAGCAATTGTAAACTATTCTAAATGGAATATTTATAAAAAGAAAAGTACAGCTGTGTAAGTTGAACTTACTATAGCAGTAGATGCTTGAATGATCACTGCTGCAGCAGCCTTAGCTATATTAAATTATATAATAGCTGGACAGCTTCCAAAGCTTCAAGGCATCTTTCACATGCCCAAACTGTAAAGCAGCTCAAACTGAGCTGACTAAAAGGCAAGTCCTTCAGAGTTTTCCCTGCCAGCAGAGAGACAGGAAGGCTAAGCCCTGAAAGGGAAAGTCTAGGGGAAAACAAAAAATAAATGTCCACACCCTGGCATAAAAACACAAAAAAAACGGGGGATGGTGGGAGGGAGCAACTACTGCAACAGTGATTATTCAAACATCTATTGTTATGGTAAGTTCCGCTTATATGACTGTACCATGTTCTTCATACTGACCACTGCTGCCGTAGCCTCAGAAATATGGGTGGATTGCAACAGCTAACTATATTTGAGAGGTGGAAGGAGAAGCATCCGGGAACCCTGGGAGAATGGTCCTTGTAAAGCATGATCTAGACCTATTGAAAGAATCCAGCTTACAGCGCTCTGTAAAGATATGTACAGAGGACCAAGTAGCAGCTTCTAGAATACTTTTAGAATACAACCCTTTACAAAAAGCATTAGAAGAAGCCAAGGTACTTGTAGAGTGGGCATTGACCCTGTCTGGAATATATTTATCATGGTGAGTATAACAAAAAGTAATAGCCTTAGATGGCCATTTGAAAATAGTCTGTTATGACACAGGTTGTCCCGTCTTACCTTCACAAGAAATGAACAACAGATTCAATGATCTGAAAGATTTAGTTCTGTCAAGGTAGTACTCGAGTTGTCGGTGGACAGCCACGGTATGGAGTATCCTTTCTCCCTCATTTTTAGGTTCAGGAAAGAAAAGAGAGAGAGAGAGAGAGATAGTTTGACTTAAATTAAACTTGGATACCACTTTAGGCATAAAAGAAGGATTAGTACTTAAAGAAACCATGTCCTTGTGGAAAAAAAGCAGGGACTGACCATAAGAGCTTGCAGTTCAGAATTATCAATAAAATTGTTTTTCATGTTAAGAACCTCAAGTCAGCCAGATTAGCTGGTTTGAATGGAGCATGTGTTAGTTTCTCTAACACAAAATTAAGATCCCAAGTAGGGCTCACCAGTTTACTTGGAAGCCTCTTATGCAAAAACCCTTTTCAAGAACATTTTGACATGTGACTGCCATGAAACAGGAGGATCCACAAGCAGACACATTGAAATGGCCATGGTGCTGGTTATGTTGTTAACACCAAATAGAAAACCTTTTCCATTTGCTAATATATAATTTTCTAGTAACAGGCTTTCTTACCTCCATCAGCACCTGCTGCATGTCCTCAGAAAACAGGTGCATAAAAGGAATTAAGATTCTATCATCCAGGCAGTCAACTGAAAATGACTGATGCTGGGGTGTATCAAACACTGCTATTCTTGTGTGAGCAGGTCCATTCTGTGAGGAAGCTTGTGGTAATTGTCCCTGGCCATTTCCAAAAGAAGGGAGAACCACAGTTGCCAAGGCCAAAAGGGAGTCATCACAATGATCTTGATGGAATATCTTCTGAATCTTCAGAAGGACCCTGGACATTGGTGGAAAGGGTTAAAAAGCAAACAGCAACATTCCATTCCAAACAGAAAAGGTATCCGTTTTCCAGGACATCTTGCCAGTTGACTGTTCGGAGAGGAGGCAAAGATGTCTACTTGAAGAACTCCTCACAGATGGATCAAATCTGAGAAAACCCCTTGATCTAGTTTCTATTCATGAGGGTCTGCCCAGGTCCTTCACAGTTAGTCTGCCAGACGGTTTTGCTCTGATAGAATGTTGGATGCCTGTACAGTGAGATTGTGCTGTGAAGCTATATCCCAAGTTAACATGGCTAGGCGGCAAAGGGGATACAACCTGGTACTTTCTTGCTTGTTGATGTACCACATCACTGTGTTATTGTCTATAACCATTTGAAGAGGTCCCAGGGACTAAAGATGGTTCATAGAATTGAGTGTCTTGATCAGGGCAAGCATCTCCTCGATATTTATGCGCTTGCATCTCTCCTTGGTATTCCATACCCCCTGCATTTTCTCTCTCCTAAAACTGATCCTCAAACAAAGTCTGGAGCACCTGTGCAAACGGACTGCTTTGGAGCAAGGAGGGAAAAGCAGAGACCTTAATTTAAAGATATCTGCTGTTTCCATCAAGTGATTTCTCTTCTGAAAAACCTAGTACTTAAATCTGAAAAGATAAAGGGTGTTGATGCTGGGACGAAAGAGATTTCAGGTACCACTGTTTCCTTCTCATGTAAAGTCTTGCCGGGGGTATCATGAGAAAGTACAGTTTTGTACCTACCATAAATGTAGATGTCCGATAGGTATGCATCTGCAGTCATCACATATGGGTTGTCCTGCCTCAGGCAGCCCTTCGGTCGGCCGGATTCCAAAGTCTGGGTCCGCCGGCTGATGTCGCCTTTCCCGGCGCCAGAGCCTGGGGTATAAAAGCGTCAGCCGACGCCATCTTCCTCAGTGTTTCTTGCCCCAGATGCCAGGTGCCCTCAAAGGAAGGCTAAATTTGGAGAAATGCAATAAATTCCAAACATGCACAGAAATATGTGTGTGTGTGTGTGTGTGTATATATATATATATATATATATATATATATATATATATATATAAAACAAATATACCATAATAGATAACCCCAGCTAGCTATGAGAGGGAAAAGTACCCAATAAATACCAAAGAGGGGAAGGAGGGAGGGTAAACCTGACTGCAGATGCATACCTATCGGACATCTACATTTATGGTAGGTACAAAACTGTACTATGTCCTTCAAGGATGCATCTGCAGTCATCTCATATGGGTAGAATACCATAGCCAATCTGGGGGTGGAGGATCTATGTAAAGGATGGTATAGCTAAAATGCCCTGCAAAACTGCCGTAGCAAAGCCTGCTCTGGATCTGGAGTATAAAGGTAAATTGTAATGCTTGGAAAATGTATGCACGGAGCTCCATGTAGCAGCTTCTAAAATGTCCTTGGTAGCCACCCCTCTTAAGAAGGCTGTGGAGGTGGCTGTGGCTCTGGTGGAATGAGGTCTGATGTTAGCTGGCACAGTTTTTCCATGAAAGGAATAACAAAAACGAATGCAATTCCCTATCCATTTTGAAATTGTCTGTTTGGAAATTGCTTTTCCTTGTGCGCCAGCAGCATATGCTACCAACAGCTGGTCAGTTTTTCTGTAGCTTTTAGTTCTGTCCAAGTAGTAGTGCAACTGTCTGTGTATGTCCAGGGTGTGCAGAAGTTTCTCCCCTTTGTTTTGTGGATTTGGAAAGAAGGTAGGCAGGTGAATAGCTTGGTTTAATGAGACCCTGGATACCACCTTTGGCATAAATGAAGGATTGGTTCTCAATGAGACTCTGTCCTGATGAAAAATAAGAAATGGCTGTACTGCCATGAGGGCCTGTAACTCAGATACTCTTCTTGCTGAGGTCATGGCCAGAAGGAAGGCGGTCTTCCAAGACAGGAACTGTAGTTCTGCAGATGCTGCTGGTTCAAAGGGAGGCAGAGTTAGTTTTTCCAACACGAAGTTAAGGTCCCAAGTAGGCACTGGAGGTTTCCTTGGAGGATTGATGTTTTTAATTCCTCTTAGAAACTGTCTTAGGAGAGGATGAGAAAAGACAGGTGGATCAGTGTTGTACTCTGCTGAAATTGCTGAAGCATGAATTTTAATGGAAGAGTAAGACAAGCCATTGTGGAGCATTTCTGCCAAATATTCCAGGATATGTGCCATGTTCATCACTGTCGCATCTAGGCCCTTTGTGGTGCTCCAAGTGTGAAATCTTTTCCATTTTGCTGAATATGCCTTTCTTGTGGAAGGCCGGCGAGCTTCCATGATGATATCCTTCACTCTCTTGGATAGCTTTTCCTGAGGAGGAGTCAAGGTATTTTCCAGGCTGTTAGTTGCAAGGTTTTCAGGTTGGAATGCAGAGTTTTGTAATTGTGCTGTGTCAGGAGAAGTGGCCATTGAGGAAGAGGCCATGGTTTCGTGCGTGACATGCTCTTTAACAGTGGGTACCAGTGCTGTCTTGGCCAGTCCGGAGCTATCAGAATCACTTTTGGCTGCTCCGTCCTGATCTTCAGTAAGACCTTGGTCATTAATGGAAGAGGTGGAAATGCATACACTGTTAGAGTTCTCCAGCTGAAAGATAGGGCGTCCACTTTCCATGCTTGTGGGTGGTATGTCCTTGAGCAGAATTTCTTCAGCTGATGATTGTGGGGAGGCAAAAAGATCTATGTCTGGCCTTCCCCATGATTGTGTTATCTGTAGGAAGATGTCTGGGTGCAGCATCCATTCGTGTGCATCCATGACATTTCTGCTTAAGCTGTCCGCCAGTATATTGTCTTTTCCTGGCACAAACTGGGATTGCAGCTCTATATTGAGTTTCAAGGAAAGTTCCCATAGATTCATTGCCAGCCTGCAAAGAGGGTAGGAATGAGTGCCTCCTTGCTTGTTTATGTACCACATAACTGTGGTGTTTGTCTGTCCTTATTAGCAGGTGGCCTTGATGCAGAAAGAGTTTGAAGGCCTCAATTGCATGTATCACTGCCAGCATTTCCTTTTGGTTTATGTGCATGCGTAGCTCCTTTTGTGACCATAGTCCTTGAATACATCTGCCCTCCATGTGTGCTCCCCAAGCATGGTCTGAAGCGTCCGTTGTAATGGTTTGGCTGGCTATTGGCTTGCTGAAGGGCAGACCCCTGTTTGACTGGCTTGCTTGAACCCACCACAGAAATTTCTTTTGGAGGCATGGAATGAGTGGGATCTAAGTTGTGACTGTGCCGAGTCCATAAACTCCTTAGATACCATTGTAGTTTCCTCATATGCAGCCTTGCTTGTGGAATCAGAAGAATGCAAGATGCCATGTAACCCAGGGCCTGCAGGATTTTCCTTGCAGTCAGCTGAGTTTGTCTTGTCAGATTCTTGAAGTAATCCGGTAGTTGTCTTTGTTTTTCTTCTGTGAGAAAAGCCATTTGGGTGGTTGTGTCTAGATCCGCACCCAGAAAAGTTATTCTTTGGGATGGAACAAGTCTTGATTTGTGAATGTTGACTGTATATCCCAAGGCCTGCAGTAGGTGGATGGCATAATTCAAGTCCTTTACCAAAGCTTGTTGGCTGTCCGCTTGTATAAGTCAGTCATGCAGATATGGGTATATTTGAAATCCCCTGAAGTCTGCAGTGTGCAATTACTGATGCCAGGCATTTCGTGAATACTCTGGGCGCAGTAGATAAGCCAAAGGGCAATGCTGAGAATTGATAATGCTCTGAGCCTGCAAGAAATCTGAGGCGTCTTCTGCAACTTTGTCTGATAGGGACATGCAGGTATGCTTCCTTGAGGTCTAGAGTCACCAGCCAAGACCCCTTGCCCAGCATGGGAAGGAGTTGCTGTAGAGTCAGCATTTTGAATTTTGGCACAATGAGATAACTATTCAGTGCGGACAAGTCAAGAATAGGCCCCCATTGATTTTCTTTTCTTGGAACAAGGAATAGTCTGGAATAAAATCCTTGGCCTTGTTCTGGATTCCAAGATGGCCGCCGACTAGTCTAGTCCTTACTCTCTGAGCTCCTCACAGCTATTTAACTTTTATTTTTTTTTACAACTTTACATCAACCTTTTTCCTCAAATTTTTATACTAAAAGATTTTATAAATCTTTTTCTACGCATTTGGATTATTTTTTCTTCTGGAATTATTATCCTGGGATTTATTTTACCTCAGAACATTCTTGGTCTCTCTGCTGCTGGGACTCCTACTGCTCCAGTCTGTTCCTGGTTCCTGGTATCCTGTTAACTGCATTCCATTTCTGGGCATGGCTACAAAATCTGACTCCATGGAGACTCAGCCTACAAAGGCCAAATATACTTCAATGCTCTCTCCTGAAAAAGATTCAGGTTCAAAAGACTGAAATCATCTAGACAACCTACAGAAACTTTTAATGCAAGTAATAAAGATTTAAATGGCTCAAATTTCCTTTTAGAAGAACTAAAAATAGCATTAAAACCAATCCAAAGTGCTATACAAAACTTTTCAGAACAGTTTGCAGACTTTAGTAAATCTTTAAAGCAAATAAACGATAGTATTGTTACTATTGAAAATAAAATCTTAGCTTTGGAGGTTAAAACAGACTTATTGGAAAGTGACTTTAAATCTAGAGATAAAACTGTTTCAGATTTACAAGCTAAAATATTGGATCTGGAAGCCAGGAGTCGAAGAAACAACATCATTATTCGTGGTTTACCTGAATCTTATGACAATACAAACTTGTTATCTGTGACTAAAAATATCTTTGAAACACTGTTAAATTGTGAAGCTTCTTCAAAATCTATAATTGTAGAGAGAGCACACAGAGCACTGCGTACAAAGCAAGATTCTTCCACACCAAGGTTAATTTATACTAAGTTACTAAACTTTCAAGACACTTTCCAGATCCTAGAAACTGCTAAAACAAAGAAACAGTTCATATGGAAGTCTCACAAACTATCATTTTCCCAAGATCTTCCTGCACAGATCAAATTAAATAGACAAAAACTAGCCCCTATTGTGCTGACTTGATAAAAAGAGGGATTAGATTTGAATGGCATATCCTAATACCTTGTCTTTCACAGCTAATGACAAAAGATTTGTATGTTCAGATCCTAAAGATGCAAAAGACATTTTTCTTAAAACATTTAAAAAGCTTCCTGACACTGTATCTTAATATTCTACTGTTAAAGAACTACAATAAGGTTTGATCTTTTCTTTTCTTTAATCTGACAGTATTTGTGTTACATGATTTGTAATTCTGGTGTGACATAATTATATTACCTTAAGAACTTGTCATGTAATTTACACATGATGGATTTGGTGTGACAGTGTGCAGTGACAGGATATATGCTTGTTAGATTTGTGTGGATTAATAGAAGCATTTAAATTCCTGTATTTACTTTTTTTCTTTCTCTCACATATGCTTGCTGTGTAAATAGATAATATGTTAATTTTACTACAAGCTTTGGAGTTACAGCCTTCTGTGTAAGCTAAATGATTTTTGGAGGGAAAAACATTCCATCTCAACATTCTAGCAAGAAAATCTTCCCCTCAGAGTTCCAGCTGATGCTCTGCATGAACATGCGCACACTACAGTCTCTCTGAGATGGATGGTGATGTCATCATTTGTGAGGAAAGAAGGACAGTTTCAAATACACAAGTCTGCTTGTTTTCAACAAGTATTCAATAGCACTAACTTTTAATAGATCTGGCTATTATTTAAAGTGTTTTCTCTTCATAAATGAAGGTTGCTTTTTAAATTTAAACAGATTCATGTCACATAATATATTCAGTGACTTTTAGTGTGTCTGCATGACTTCAAAGCAAGCTGCTACTTTCATAAAGCAGAGTGAAAATGTTTCTGGAAACAAATGAACAGGTTAGTTTTATATATTAAAATTCTAAAGGATGTGTAAAGAAATGAACATATTTTCCTATTCAGAATATTTTTTCATACAATATTTTATATTATACTGTATTTGACAAATGTTACAAAGTATACCTGTTCATATGAAAGTTTCATGTTCTTTCTATTCTCTGCTCTCTCTCTTCTCAGAGGCTGGATGTGATATTTATGATTAGTAGTTTATATTTAAGAAAGCCTTTACTTATTTGAAAGGTTTGAAATAACTATCTTTAATATGATTAGCTGAATCTACATGTATATATTTAAGACCTTAGATTTACTGCATTTAGCTTGCTTGTTTCTGTTTTAATTAGATGTTCAAAATGTTTACTTTAAAAGCCTTGTCTTTTCATGCTGTTTTGCTATGTTACATCTATAGCTTAGAAGAATAGTATGGCTACATAACCTAACAGAGTCATTAGTAAAATATTCAAAAAGTAGATTTAAAATTATATGTATGCACATTGTTGTACATTCAGTCCAATATATATGATGCTGTTTAAGTTACTATTTAATAATATAATTATACTTTATTCATGTATATTAACTAGTGTTAAAACCTTACAGCTTATAATATTTCATTTTGAATAGTTCCTGTACTACTATTATCTAGTTAATAGATGCATCTCCAGACTCAATTGTTTTCATTTTGAGATATGGTTGCTTGGTAGTTGTTTTTGCTTTATTTGAACTATAACTAAATACTCATTCTACAGGTATTAGTGCTTTTATCATACTAATGGTCATGTTGATTAATGAAATTATCACTAAAGTACTAAAGAAGGTTCAGTAGATAGTGCATGACTATTATCTTTAGTTCAGTAATGCTATGCTTATTTACTTATATTATAATGTTACCAGTTGGTTTTGTTATACTTATATATGTTATCTTACATATCTTTCAGTTTTAATTGTATTACTTCTTATGATAGAGTGTTCTAGTTAAGCAGAGTGTGATTTATTTATTATTTACTTGTTTCTCTTTCTCTTGAAATACTTGAGGAAATACATTTAATCACTATAAATTTCAATTTAAGGATAGGAGCTTTAGATTAGTATTAGAAGTAAGGATTAAGCATGTTGGACGTCTTGAAATTAGTTAATTTTGTATATATTTTTAGTAGTATTACTCGGACTTTATGTTATGTTAGGCTTCCTTTGAGTAATTTGTATTCTAACTTGAGGTTATTATTATCTATAATTACAATGTTTTTTCATGTTCTTCTGCTCTTCCTTTATCACAGGGGATTGGTGGGTAGGCACTAGGGTTAGGATAAAGGTTATTATTATACATTTCATGGTTCTTAAAAAACTTTTTCTTTTTTTTCAACAAATGTTATTTGATGACTTGCTTGAATACTTAAAGACTGTTTTTTCTTTTATTTTTTTCTTCTTCTTTTTAATGTTGTGTTGGATTTGCACCTTGAATTCACTTTTATAGCATCAATAATGATTATACTTGTAAAATATGCCTGTTGACATAATTTTAGATTCTTGGAATGTTAGAGGCATTCAAGATAAAGCGAAAAAGTCACTATTATTTCATATGATCTTTAAATCACAGGCTAACATTTGTTTTATTCAAGAGACCCATATTTCACGTATTGATTGGAATAAAGAGTTAAAAAAAATGGATCAAAAAGATTATAGCTTCAGGTGACTCATCTAACTCCAGAGGTGTAGCTATAATCATTAAACAAAAATTCATTGGGAATATTATTGATGAGAAATTTGATGATGGGGAGGTGGTGCTTATTTACGCTTCTATTGCTGGTTTGGACAAACCCTTATTAATTTTAAATCTATATGGCCCATGTAATTCACAACATTTGTTCATTTAAAAAATTTACAATATTCTTGCATCCTATAAGGATCATCATATTATAGTGGGTGGTGACTGGAATGCAGTTATAAACCCTGTAATTGATCGTTCCGCTCCACTGTCACCTATAATCTTCAATCTACTCTGGCTATAAATGATATGATGACAGAATATAATTTAATAACTCCTCTCCGCACTGTTAAAAATATAAACAAGAATGATATATATACTTAATATTCTAAGTGCTATCATTCGTGGTCCAGATTAGACTTCTTTCTAATTTCAGATTATATTTCAAAATATATTGTGGACTTTACTACAGAACCCAGATTCTTTTCGGATCACTCAAGAATTTCACTAAAATTGAACATAAAACCCAATATCAAAAATAAAACTATGTTTAATAAGTGGACCTTAAATAATAACTTATTGTCAAATGAAGATATTTGCAAACAAGCTTCAGAAATCCTAAATGAAATGGTGAATAGTCTTGAATCATCAGACATTCCTTATGACATACAATGGGCTGCATGTAAAGCAAGATTAAGAGGTTTATTTATTAGTAAAGCTGCTTTTTCAAAAACAATACTTTAAGAAAGAGGAATTCTTAAAATCAAGAATTTCTTCGTTGGAAAATCATCTTAGTCTGAACTATGATGCTACTTTAGAAAAACAAATTTTTGATTGTCAGAAAGATTTAATTCTGCTTCACCAAAATAACCTCTCCTTAGCTGAACAAAAGCTACTTGCTTCATATTCAGAGTGGGCCCAGGTTCCATCTAAATTGTTAGCGAGAATTATTAAAGTTAACTTCAGAAATCCAAATATTACATCTTTATCTTATAATAACAGATTATATAATACTGATGAAGAGATTATTCAACTTTTCACCTCTCTTTACACTGAGTTATATTCAGGTTCTTCTAATTCTGTTAAAGATAATCACTCAAAACTCTTTTTAGACTCTTTGCAGTTCCCTAAACTTAATGATAATCAGCAAAAACTACTTTCTACCCCTATATCGGTACAAGAAATCTCGGATTCAATAGATA
This sequence comes from Protopterus annectens, assembly GCF_019279795.1. NCBI lineage: Eukaryota > Metazoa > Chordata > Ceratodontiformes > Protopteridae > Protopterus > Protopterus annectens. The sequence goes on from NC_056731.1 coordinate 1,772,499,349, forward strand.
ATCTTAAATTGGGTAAATCTCCGGGACCTGATGGTTTTACTCCAGAATTTTTCAAAACTTTCAAATTGGTAGTTCTTCCTTTCTATTTAAAGTTTACAATCATATAAGAGTTAATGATATCTCAGATATTCATTGGAACACATCCAAAACCATTCTAATTCTAAAAAATAATAAAGATAAATCTGACCCAGTAAATTATAGACCCATTTCTTTAATTAACGTGGATATTAAGATTCTGTCATCTACTCTGGCTAACAGATTGAAACGGATTTTACCCTCAATTAACTCGTCAGATCAATCAGGTTTTATGTCTCAGAGACATACTTGGGATAATACTCTATCTTTAGAGACTATACTTTATCTCATTAAGAAAAATCCAAACCCTATATATGCTTTGATTATAGATGCATCAAATGCCTTTGACAGAGTATGTTGGAACTTTCTATTTCAAACTATGTTATATTTTAATATTCCCTTATTCTTTATAAATTTTTAAAAGTTTTATACAAGAATATGTTTACTAGACTATACATTAATGGTCAATTTTCTGCTGCGATAAAGATCACTAAAGGAACAAGACAGGGTTGTCCATTGTCCCCTTTTCTTTTCAACATTTACTTAGAACCTTTGCTATTGTTTATTACTCAAAATACTTTTCATAACATCCCTAGAATTCTTAATACTAATATTCATTTCTCTGCTTTTATGGATGATTTAGTAATCTACTTTCAAACTCCATTATCTGATTACAGAAAAATAATGAATTCTATTGATTATTTTTCTTTGGTTTCCAACTATCTTTTAAATTCTACAAAACTCATATTTTCCCTTAAATCATTTAGCACACAAATCTTTTTGTTTCCAGACGATCATTTTCAGTTTACTTATAATATAAAATATTTAGGAATCAATTTAGAACACAATAATAAATCTTCCTTTCAAAATAATATTAATAAATTATGGAACTCTATATTGTCTGATATGGACAGATGGAAGCATCTAAACCTTTCATTTCTTTCAAGGGTGGCCATTATTAAAATGAATATTCTGCCTAAATTTCTTTACCAATTCTCATCATCTGATCAGATAATTTCAAAAATGTTTTGAGTCTGTAAATAAAGCTTTGGCAAAATTCATATGGTTCCCTAAATCTGTTAGAATTTCCTATTCTAGATTGGCATTTTCAAGGACAAGGGAGGTTTGGGTTTACCTAATCTTTATCTCTATTATTTGATTGTCTCATCCAATAAACTTCTTACTATCTCTAAATTCAATAACACTTCTTATCCAAATCACTCTTTATGGATAAAATTATGGTATAATTATGTCATTTCTAATAATTTAAATCCTGAAGCTATTCCCTTTATCTCTCTGGATAGTTTATTTATTAAAAATATATCTACAGTATTTAAACAAAAGATTAGAGATTTCCAAACCTTACTCAAAATGTGTAAACTAGAAAAGATCTCGCACCATGTTCAGCCAATTCATCTAAACCCAAATATATTATTGGACAATAAACTTTTGAACTTAACAAACTATCCTTTAATTAAAAATCTAAAAGTAGGAGATGTTTTGAAATATCTTGACTTTATATCTGACTGGCGTAAGTTATTGAAAGTAAACTGGAATTACTCACCAATTCTTACACAACTAAGAGCAATAATTAAAAACAAATTTGTATCTCTGGTCCCCATAGACTCACAATTGAAAAACCTTAACACGATTATCAAAATACTTTCATCATCTGATAAAATGCTCTCAAACTCATATAAATTAATTAATTCTTTAATGATGGACCACAACTGTCTTTTATCTAATGTTTGGTTGAATTATAATTCCCAATTGTCAGAATCTCAGAAAGTCCTGGCTATTAGACACACTAAGGAATTTATCCCTTTTAAAAAATTAGCATACACACAATTAATGATTAATAATGATGCCTACTTTACCCCAATCAAATTAAACAAATTTAACCCAAATAAGTCCCCTTCATGTTCATGCTGTTCTCATCCCCAAGCAGACCTCCTTCATATTCTAATCGTCATTTTTCTCACAGATTGTGGACATCTTTGAAAGTCAGACTGCAGAAAATGGGATATCAAAAATCCACGTTGACGTGGGAATTTGCTATTCTACATATTCCATTGATTCATCTTTCAAAAGTTGATATTCCTGTTATCATTTTTATTTGCTCATTACTAAAACTTTATATAATACAAAACTGGATTGATCGTTCTAAATTAAAATGGGTTACTTTCCAGAAAATGGCTTTTAAATTTATTGATGCTCAAAGATACTTAGGTGGAAGTCCAAAAAAAAGCTATTAGAAAGGTTGTGTTAGAAAAGGTTCTAAACATATTAAATAGTTAATGTTAAATATTTTTTTTTTCTCTCAGGTTGCCTAACTTGTATATAGTGTACATATGGTGTATGTTTTATTTCTAAATAACTTATCAAAATCTCATGAAGGTTGTTATCACTAGATGAATTGTTATATGTTCATTTATGCCTTCTTGTTATGTATAATCTTTTAATTGTCTTGCTATTCATATAATTAATAAAAAAATTTTTGAGAAAAAAAAATCCTTGGCCTTGTTCTGAAAGAGGAACCTTTTCTATAGCTTTCATTTGCATTAAATTGGAGATTTGTTTCAAAGCCTCTGCCCTTTGATTTGGTGGCAGGTCTGGCATGCCTTTTCTTTTTGGCAATGTGTGAAAATGAAACCTGTATCCTTTGTCTATTATTTGCAGTGTCCATTTGTCTCTTGTAATACTGTGCCAATTTTCTGAGAATAAAGAAAGCTTACCGTGCAAAGGTGCTTCTAATTGAGCCCCGGTTGGCGGAGTCAAAGCAAAGTCATCGAGTCTGTCCTTGTGCAGCAGTTGTAGGTCCTGCACTACCTCTCTGGTTGGGAGGCTGCCACTGACGTCCTCTGTAGGAGCCTCTAGCTTGCCCTCTACCTCTGGCACGCCTGTTCTTGCCTCTCTGAAATCTTTCTGTGTCCAGAAAGGACCAATTCTTGGTAGGCCAATTTCTGCTGAATCTTGGTGGTTGGACTTGTAGAAAATCTTTGACTGTTTGTACAGATTTTGCCTTTTCCTCAAATTTCTTTAAGACCTCCTGAGCAGTGGAGCCAAATAACTTTTGCTTTTCCAGTGGAGCATCAAGAAGCTTAGCTTTAACATGGTCTGGCAGAGATTGTTCCTTCAGCCAAGCATGCCTGCGTATGACTGCACCTGTCATAGCTGACCTACATGAAGCTTCCAATGCATCATAACCACACTGTAAGAAATGGTTGCAAACCTGCTGGGAGTTATGTACCAGATCCTGAAGTGATTTGCGATCTAGGGGTTCAGGTGAAGACAGTTTCTTATGCAGTTCATCTAACAAATACTCTTGGTACTGTATCATATGAAATTGACAATTTAATGCCCTCACAGAAAGAGTGGCAGAAGTATACACTTTTTTACCGCATCTCTCTAAAGCCCTGGAATCCCTTTCAGAGGGGATTGGATTTTTAGTAGTGGCAGCTGCAACCCCTTTAGGGCCCTGGGAAATAGATTCTGGATCAGCAGAGTGGGCCTTGTAAAGAAAAAGATGCAAGTCCAGGACCCTGTAGTACCTATCAGGTTTGATAGGGGCCGGAGGAAGAGTGTCAGGGGTTATGCTAGACTCAGAGTACACATCATCAATGACATTCAAAACAGGAGGAATAGCCAAAGGTCTATGCTGAGGTAAATGCAGAAAAGTTCTTAATCTTTTCCTGGAATCAGAGAATTCCTGGCCCTGCCATTTGAAATGCTCTCTCATAGTGTGAAGGGTCTCCCCGAAGGATAGTTCTTCAGGAGGGGAGACCGAGGGGATTGATACCTATGCATCAGAATCCTCGTAGGCCGAAAAAGCCTCCTCCTGGTAGTCCGAGAGAGCAGAGCCATCAGAGGCCTCTTCTGAGGAGTGGGGATCAGAGGGCTCAACCCTGGGCCTTTTGTCTACAGGGGGTTGGGAGCCCCTGTCCGGATGGGGTTGAGAGCCCCTAATTAGGGAAATAAGGTCCTCTGCTAAAGTTAGAATCTGTGAACTTGTAGAGGGTCCCTGAGGAATAACCCTGGGAGGCATAGCTTTTGTATGTTTAGCAGCTTTAGCCCTGGTGAATGCCTTTATGGACATGGATGCAGGAGGCCTAGCTGCACCACGTGCTGGTGTAGTTTTGTCTAGAGGAATGGTGTCGGAAGTTTCCAAGACACCAGTTTCTGAAGGAAATTCAATAACCGACTCAGCAGGGGCCTCCGGGGCCGAGGTTGTCGGTTGAGTACCAAGGACTCGGTTTTAGCCGAGACCGAGACACTCACGGTAGGCCTGGCCGTGATCTCAGCCGAAACCCCGGCCCGCGTGTGTCTGTCCTTGTCCTTCCGTTTCTTTGTTAAATGTGAAGTCGGAGTCTCCGATGGCATATTGTATGAAAAACTAGCCCCAAAAAATTCCTCTGCAAACTCTGCCCAACGTCTAAGAGTGCATCGGTTGAAGGAAGCACAGGCTGAACAGGCAGAGACGTCGTGGTCTGGGCCTAGGCAGGGGAGGCAGTAAGAGTGGAAATCCTTATGAGATATTTGTTTCCCACAAGTTAAGCAATTATTAACTTTATCTGACATCGGCTGAGGCAAGAGAGAGTCCCCAACGGGGTACTTAGCTTTTGAAGTCTTCGGTAGCTGAATTACAGGAGCTGGCCGACCGGCACTTGCGAACTGCTTCTGCTTCGGGCACCACGCGGCAAGAAAGACTGAGGAAGATGGCGTCGGCTGACGCTTCCCAGGCACTCTGACATCGGGGAAAGGGTGACATCAGCCGACGCCGGACCCAGACTTTGGAATCCGGCCGACCAAAGGGCTGCCTGAGGCAGGACAACCCATATGTGATGACTGCAGATGCATCCTTGAAGGACATTCACAGATGCCATGAGACCTAAAATCCCGAGTTATTCCCTTGCAAAACTCAAAAAAACTCCTTGGAACAACAAGTGATGAACCGGTGGAAAAAAACAGTCTGACCTGCAGGATGAAGAATGACCTCTAGAAAATTTCCTCCCACTGCCATCTGTAACCCTGACGAATGAAATTCAGAACCCATTTTTCTGAAACAATCTGTTGCCAAAGAGAAAAATGGAGAGAGAAAAAGGGCCATGGTGGGTGGGGATCACAAGGTCTCTTGAACAGCCATTCAGACTTGTAGAAGTGTCCTTGGTTCTGGGAAGTTTGAAAATTATTTTTGCAACCTTCTTGCCACTTCTTAAAAACCTGTTTACCTGAATTCTGTTTTTTTTTGCGGAAACTGGATGAGGAGAAAGAAAATCATTGAACAATTTGGAAAAGGGGAGCTGAAAAATCTTTAGAGATTCCCTGGATCAGCTTGCCCTTTTATAATGCTTTTTGATCACCTCTACAACACTAAATCTCTATCCAAGACAGAATTTAAACTCTCATTTTTAACATCTGGAAGGTTTTGAGAGTACAGTCATGCAATCCTCCTTAAAATCATACCAGTGATCACAGCCCTTGAAGTATCGCAGTCATACACACTCACTGCAAACAATGAGTAGTGACTTGTGCAATAGAAGAAACTTAAGATTTTTAAAGCAGATTTTTATTTACAAGAAGAAACTGTAGAGAATGCTCACAATATGTTAGAATAAACCTTAACACACGAGCTTAACAATTTAAAATTCTGAAACTCAAAGTTGCAGCAGGGGAGTCAACTTAGGCTATAGCTGCTGGGTCAGGTTTGGGAAAAGTATATACAAATTTAAAAGACTGAGGAACTTTACAAATCATATTTGCCTTTTTATGGACAGCTGGCTGATTTTGAGGAAAATTGCAGGCTGTAAGACGGACATCCTCTAAAGCAAAAAACAGGACAAGAGGAATGGGTGCAGACTCATAGCATTTCTGAGGGATGGGGAAACTTCAGTGCTGTCCAGGGCTGCCAGATTTTTTATTCGGCAGGTAGGGACCAAAAAAAAAAAATGTGAAGACCAAAAAAAAAAGGGGGGGGGGGGTCTTTAATGCAGAACACCTTTAGTTCTACATTAAACATTTGGCGATTTTTTGACTGGCTCATATACCGGCATACGGGCCAATCAAAAAAACAAACCGATGACTGTTTCACTGGGATTTTATCCCGCAGTGCGGGACTTGGGATCGGTCTGCTGATCCTGATACAGTCCCGCTCAAATAGGGATCTCTGGCAACCCTGGTGTTGTCCCACTGCAAACACTGGGACATTCTAGCAGTAGTCTCACAGAAACAGAAATCCCCAAAGGGAGAATCAGAAACTTAATTTTCCTATAACTTTGAATCAGAAATCTGAGGCAAAAGCCTGAATCCATCCTTACATCTTCTTCTTCCGAATCTTGAATCTCTTCATGAAAGGAGGCATCCTGTTTCTTTTACTGAAAATTACTCTATAAAAGTATCACTAGCCTGAATCAATCCCCGAGCCAGTTGAAGTAAACTATTCCTATCCACAGAATTTGAAAAATAGTAGATACATGTTGGTTTTCTGTTTCTTTTTGACAGGAGTAACTGTGTTACTAATGATAGCTGCTGCCTCCCCAGGAGTGGGCACAGCATTCTGACACAACAGGAAAACTTACCCTGTTCCCTCTCTGACTAACAAGACGGTTCTCCCTTGCCCACTGAGGGGACCCCAACAACCTGGAGGATGTGGCTAACCCCCATTTCACAGTGGCTGTAGGAGCTACACTAGAGGCATCCAGGATAAAAGATGAGTGGTGAGGCACAATAAATGGCCGCAGCAGAGTCACTCACATATAGCTGAGGCAAAGTGCTAGCCTGCTGTGGTGGCAAAGGCTGTTTGCATAACTTTCCTTGTATGGCTGGCAAAAGGACTGACTGTGGGAATGGCAATCTCTTTCATGGTCTAGCCGAAAATGATGCCTCCATCCTGGGGAAAACAAGCAACAATGGCAGTAAAACTACCAGTCCTCAAAAGGGTCCTATTAATTTGACAAAACTTTAGCTTGTCGGACTACAAAGCTACAGCTAAAGATAGAAAGAGCCAAACCGCGAACGGCCAGCTCAGTGAATTTTTTCTCAGGAAAATAATCTGCTTGGTCATTAACGGGAATTTGCCCTTTCCCCGATGTGGAGCGATCTCCTATATTTAATTCAGGTTGAAAGGTTTTTGTTTTGTGTAACGGCCAAGCAAATTCTTTCCATGGGAAAAAATTTGCTTAGCTGATCATTCACGGTTTGGATGTTTCGATCTTTAGCTGTCGATCTTTTGTAGTTCGACAAGCTAAAGTTTTGTCAAATTAGTAGGGACCCTCCTCAAAAGTTACTTTTATTTTTGACAGAAAAAAATACAGTAAAAAGCACTTTCAAACAATATGGCAGCCCGACAACATTAGAAGAAACACAATTATTCCATAGACAATATTTTATCAATTAAATAATTCTACTTTTAAACTGACAGAAACAAGTGCTTCATTTAAAAGTACACTACAGTTTTGTGACAATCCATTAAAAACAACACTCCTAGCTTAAAAAAAGTTATGTACTTATAACGTTCCATCTGTGTTGTCAGTTTTCATTCTTCCTCAACTGCTGGGTGCAGATCCGACTAGGCTATTACTTTAGCTCATGGCTACCAAAAAACTATCAAACTTCTCCCTTACTCATAATGCACCCACACCTAACATACCTCAGACCTTGTTTGCTGGTATACATAAAGTAGGAAGCACTGATATAATCCTGCCAGCAGAAAGCCATAACTGGAGCTCAACGTGAAGGAAACAGGTGTCTTTACAGGCTTGCATTCTTCCAGAAGTCAACTGTAAAAAAGTTTGGGGGTTGGTGGGTGTGAAGTTGAGAAGAATGAAAATGGACAATACAGATGGAACATTATGGTAAGTACATAACTTTATCTGATAATGTCAATTTTCATTCTTTCCTCATCTGTTGGGACAGAGTCCCTACCTACTTAAAATCCTGGGTGGACTCTAAGGAAGGATATTCATGAGCACATTTGAGCCAAAGGCTGTTCTTCCCCTCAATACCAGATCCAATTTGTAATGAGCAATAAAGGTATGAGGAATGGCCCAAGATGCAGCAGCACATACGTCATCCATGGAAGCCCTAGATAGAAACACTGAAGAAGTTGCATGGACCTAGTTGAATGGACTCTTAAAGGTTTTGCTAAGGACAGACCCAATTTGTTGTAGACAACTGATATGCAATCAGTCAGCCATCTGGCTAAAGTTACCTTTGCAACTGATTTGCCAATTTAAAATCTGCAAAGGACACACATAATTGATCTGTCTTCCTAATTTTTTGTTCTGTGTAAGTAAAAACAGAATTGTCTCTGAACATCCAATAAATGCAATACATATTCACCTTTGTTTGCAAATTTAGTAAAGAAGACTGGCAGATTAATGGACTGGTTGAAATTGGATTCTGACACCACCTTTGGAAGGAAAAAAAGGTTTGCACGTAATGTGACTCTATTCCTATGAAAAAATCAAGTAGGGAGGTATAGAGGACAACGCTTGAAACGCAGAACTTCTTCTAGGATAGGTAATGCCTCTAAAAAGATAGTTTTCCAGGTCAGAAATTTAAGATCACATTTTGAGGCTGGATCAAAGGGGAATTAATTAAAGGAAAACAATGGGATAACAAATAGAAAAGCTCTATCTGTTGTCTCCTTAAGTTCCCCTTATGTGCTACAGGCCAAAAACAATAATAACCGGAGCTTTAAAAAAAAAATCACCCAAACTGTTTTACAGCTTACATTCCGAACCCTCCGCACTGTACTAGTTTCTGTTCTAAAAAAACAAAAACGGCTTTCCGGCTCAGAAATAATCTGCCTCGAGTAGATCCCAGGAAGTTTCCTCCCCCAAAGTGACGTAAACTCTGCCTTATTAGCAGGCTGTATTGAAGCCCTTCTGATCCGCCCACATCGTGATGTCATTGCCGCCTTGGCCAGCCCACTATAATCCTAATAAAAAGGAGTAGCTGCAGTGTGGAACTTCTTTTCATCTGTAACTTAATCGCGTCAGCTCCATTTCCTGTGAAGGACCTGCTTCAACTGTATTGCCTGCATCTTCTCCAGTGTTGGATAAGCATTCTTAGTATATTTAACTATAACTTTAGTGTGCATAAATGTATAAAAATATAATTTTACAGCCCATGCGTTTATAGCATTGATAATTAGTAAACACTTTTTTTAAATTGTGATAGTGCGGTCGTAGTTATGGTCATTTGTAAATATTGCTTTTAATTTGTGGTAGTGCAGTCGTAGTTCTGGTAACTTTTTTTAAATAAGTGTGCTCCATTCGCTTTAATTTATGTTATTAGTAACCCAGTAAGCCCTAAAAAACTGTTGATTATATGCTGGTTTTAAACGTATTGTATTTGTAGTTCTGCTCGTTTAGTATGCTCCGTTCGCTTTTGTTTGCTGGTTTGTGCAATTGTATTGTCATAATGTTGTAGGAATTGTAGTTAAAATAAAACTTTGAGGAGTCCAGGATGAAGTACTCTGATCAGAATGTGCGTCAGCGTTTGCCACGTGGAGTAGTGGAGCAAGATCGCAGGTACATTTCATATTGATAGGAATTGTTTGGTTAAGAATGCTATTATAATGTCTTAATCATTTAAAAAATGTGTCCCTCGTTGATCTTAATAAAGGCCAGAAGGAGGTTTATGCGAAATGTTTATTTTTTTTTGAGGGGGGGGGTGTCTCTTCCTACCTGTACGCATTGGTTGTTGGTGGTATGTTGTCTTTTAATTGACTTTCGATTGTTTACTAAGGATGAAGTTTTCATATTTGGACGATTTCATCCAGGTAGTCTGCCAGTATTTGTTTTCCCGAAACGCAAACTTAAAGTGTTCATTGCTGTGCATCTGTTTACAGTCAGTGTTTAGTTTAAGTTGTGGTGTTGTTTTAACGGGGCACTTGTATTCTCGATTTTTTTTCTGGTGAAGACGCATGCCATGAAATGTTCTTGGTTTTCAGGTGAGCTTCAGTTGTGATTCTTACCGAAGGATGTGGAAGTATTAGCGTAGATTATTTTTCAGTAAGGTATGCGGCACACAATGAAATGCATTTATTTGATCATGTAAATTGTCAGTTTGTGTCTACTTTGACTAGATTTCTAGACCTCTGTGTATAGTATCTCCTCTTACATAGAAGTTCTGTTTCTTTCTAATTGTGTCCTCTTCTGACTTGGTTTATTAGTACACCGTGCACCATTCATAAACAGTTTTTCAGTAGTTTTGAGTAAGGATACGAGTATTGTGTGCCCTGTGAAATTATTCTGTTTTATCATTTTTTAGATGCAGTGCTACTTAAATCTTTGCAAATATTTGTAACCGCTTTATATTTATTTTGATTATACTGTGAAGATTTGTAAAATACAGAGATTTGTGATTCTAGCTTAATAGGGCATAGTGGAGGGCTAGGTGTCTGGTTTTCACCTGTGATACTACAGAGATATGCATCTGTGTGGGTGCTTGTTTATTTGGCACTGATAATGAATGTCTGGGTTTAGTGGAGAACGGGGAAACTACAGACATGTTTATTTGTGAAGGTGTTTGAGACTGCTAAACGTCTGATAGATGTAGTAGACAGGAAGAGTATCTTGGGCTGATCACGTGACATAAAATAGTTGCTCAGACAGCTGTTTAACCAACTAATCAACATTCCTCACATCTGTAGTGTGTTTTTTTTTTTTTTTTTTTTTTTTTAATCGGTCCCCTTCCTCATGGTCTTATTGATCAGTCTTTCCAATATTCTAACTGACATTTTACTCTCCAGGGGCAGACAAAGGTACCTTATTTTCACTGTTTTGGGGGGGGTGCTGGAACTTACTTTTTTTTTTCTAATATTCATTTTTAACAATTTAGGGCTATGTGGCCTGTCAGTGTTTGTCAAGCACTTCAGGTTCAATTTGCTTTCAAGGTACTGTTTTTTGGGAGTTCATCAAATAGGTCTGACTCCCCCCCCCCATTGGTGATTTGGTATTGGTTGTTTTGTGTCCACCTATTTGTTATTACTTCTTAAACTTGTTATATATGTGTTAGGGCTGTATCTTTTTACATAATAAACCCAATTTGTAGGTTTTGTCCCTTTATGTGGGTAAGACACAGTACCATTTTGCAGATTGGGTTGAGAATACTTGGGGTGAACTTGTAAAAAAATGTAGTTTTGAAACTGTGTGCCCAATTTTGTAGCAGCTGTGGTTATTGTAAATGGGATGTATAAATATGACAGAATAAACAGTTATTTTTTATTAGAATACTATTGAAGTGTACATTGTTTTGGCATTTTCATTGGAAGCAATATAACATTGTGTTAAAGATATTTGTTTGATAACCAACTGGATGGGCGTCGAGTTGGCACCTCGGCGCCCGTAAAAAATCTACTGCCAATCATTAGTGGACTGGAGTTCCGCTGTGGCGACCCCTAACCGGGAAAAGCTGAAAGAACAACAAGTTTGATAACCAACTAAGTAGATTGGTCACCAGAACTTTTTCAGCCACAATCAAGACCCATGGAAGCAATAGGCCGAACAAGTAGTATTTACACACACACAAAAGATAAGTTAGATGCAATTAAGATACATTAGATACAGTTTAGTATAGTAAATATTACAGTACATTTTAAAATTCATTTTTCTTTCTAGAAAAGCAAAATACACTGATTATTTACTCTTGATTAAGCTGGCAGATTTTGGTTCTTTACTTGAATTTTTGGAAATGTTTGTAAGGTACACAACAGTGGGTCACTTCAGTGATTACAGCACAGACCTCTTTTGAAGACTGAAGGAATTTGGCTTAATTCTAAATGATAATGTTTGATGCAGAGAAATTCAGTTTAATAAGTGAAAGTCATTTTTCATTTTAAGCTCCGTAGACCTCTGTTTTAATAAAAGCTAACAAAAATGTGTGTACATTTGCATTTTGACTTCCTTTTATTTATGATTTGTCATGAAGCAGAATATTAGGAAGCCAGCTTGAATGTTAGTTGCAAATATGTATCTGACCGTGTAAACCATAGTTTAATAAAATGAGGTATTTGGCAAAAAATGTCACTGCTGTTTTGTCCTGATCAAGATGTGCTGCTTTTTTGATTAGGGATGCTTGATATTATTTCTGTATATAGAATCTGTACACATTTTTGATGGTGGTGGGGGATTAGAGTGACACTGCCAAATTTCTACATTGAGTACATAATGTGGCACTGATCTCAGTTTGGTAGAGGCTACTTGCCAGAAACCAACTTGTTAAAAGAAATTCTTACTTAGTCTGTGTTTATTAGGCAAAAATTATTTTTTTTGTAAAAAAATACTTTTAATAGCTGTGGTTTAGAGAAGGCTAGGGGGTTATTTTGTAAAGAGCATACAAGTTATCATTTTAGTTTTCTAGGAGATGTGTGTATAGCAGCATACCAATTTTTAGTTTGGAAATATTCAGTGTTATCTGGGGTAGTTAGCAGGAATACATGTACAAATAATGGTGACTTGTACCCTTTAAAACAGAAAGGGATAAGTCTACTTGTTGTGATGTTAATTTAATGTTTTACTTCGTTTCACTTTATCGTCTTTTGTCCTAATTGCAATATACTCTGAATTCAAGCACTTAAGTAATTATGACGTTGTTCAGCAAAGTGGTTGTGTCTTAAATTAAAATAAAAGTAGTGATGGGTAAGGAAGTGGTCTGTGTGTTATAGTTATTTAAAAGCATATGTTTTATTTCAGGTATTTTGTAAATACAGGTGAGTTGCTTAATTAGTTACATTAGTGGTTAACAGTTTTATACTGATGACTGACCTGGTGGTCTTGTGAGTTAAACTTCTTGGCTACAAAATGTTTTTTACAAAGATCTGAACTCTGTCTGGGAAGTCTCGTTTTCTCTGGAATCTAGGGAGAAAGACTTAACTATATAAAAATGATGTTGATGGATTAAGTTCATAATGCTGTGGCAGTGGAGAAAATAACAATGAAAATCCAAAAACACATAAAGTGAACCAATGTAGAAAATCAAACAGCCCTGTCTCATATAGAATAAACGTTGGTGCTTTCACAGTTTTTAATACACTGCTTCTTCCCACATTAAAACACAATTAAAATCCATAACATATACAGAAGCAATTTAAATGTCAGTCATAAATCCGGGGTAAAAAGCATCATAACAGCAATGTTACTTCTCTAATTTCATCAATTTCATTTCTACTAAGTAGTGTTTATATATATATAAAAACATTCATCTTTTCTGTGAAGGCAGTATTTGTACTTCATTATGAATGAATATATGTGTATTTATTTATTTATGGAGAGCCCTGGCTTTAAGAATAGGTTTTAGTGGAACTTTATCATTCAGACCTTTACCTACATCTGCTCTTAACCTAATGATCCATCTAGTTTTAGAAGTTTCTGTTAAATTCTCTGTCTCTCTCACACGTTCATCTATTCTGATAACCTCGATTGCCAAAAACCTAAAAATGTGTGTGGAACCATGTGTTATAACATGTTTAGCGAATACATTCATGGTAATGCCATTTCTAATATTATAAGCATGCTCTCTGATCCTGTCCCTGAAATTCCTATTAGTTTTTTCTACATAAAATGCAGAGCATGTACAGTAAAAGACAGACAGGTAGACCACATTCAGTGACTCAGAGTTGGATTTAGTTTTAAAAACAAAAATTCTACCAGTGTCTGAATGCTGAAAATTCCTTGAAGAATCTATCTATATATATATATATATATATATATATATATATATATATATATATGTATATATATATATATATATATATATATATATATATATATATATATATATATATATATATATATATATAAGGCTGCGTAACATAAGTAACATTCAAAAGTAAACTATAACATCATAATCGTTTGAGAGATTTCCTGTTCTTAAATAGGAAATTGGGTTTCTCTAATACTGTATAGTACTTGTATCAGGGTCACTAGTCAAAATAGGCCAATACTTTTTGATCACCCCTGTCACCGAGTTTACATTGCTAGTAAAGAAAGTGGGGATGCAAACCACATTTTTATTAGATCTTTCTATTTTTTTTTATACACTTATTGGAATATCTCATCAAAGCTGCTGACTGATGATGAACTTTCATTACTTGAAAAAGGACTTTCTTAAATACCTGAACAGCCTGCTGAGGTAACTGATTCTATCATTCAATTGACAATTTTTGTAAAAAATGTAATGCTAAAAATGATTTTTAAACACCAAGGTTTAGTTAGTGGAAAAGGTTTTAAGAAACCTAGCATACCTTTACCCGTTAATCATTCATTCTATCTTAGATGTCTTTATTAAACTTTGTGAAAATTATTTACATAATGTTTTACAAGCACAAGATAGAAGCAAGAAATGTAAAAATTTAAAGTAGGAGAATAAAGCTTGGAGAAAGTTGCAGGATGATGAGACAATTGTTAGACCTGGATGGACCTATAATTGCCTGGTTCAGTGGATGCTCCCCTTTTGTGTAGAGGGATGACAGTGGCTGTCCTCCATTCAGCTGGGATGAAGCCGGTGCTCCGGCTTTGGTTGAATAGGTTGTCCTTCCTCCTCCAACAGTGATGATCACCATAGACACCTCCTCCTCCCTAGAATCAGAGGTAGGTATTATGAGGGGTGGATGGTCCAAGGAATATGCAGTCAGATAGAGGTCAATCTTCACATAAACATCCTGGAGATGAGATGGGTCCTGCTATCGTTGCAGGAATTTCAGGACCTTCTCCCTCTGGGGTTGATCTACATCCATACAGACAATATGTCAGTAGTATGATATTTGAGCAAGCAAGAAGGAACTCAATTTTCCCCTTTTGTTAAGAGGCATTGAGGCCATGACCATGAATAGTTGCTTCCCAGCCTGGTTTTTTACAAATTTTCCAAAACACAATGTATTTTTGGAAAATGAACATACAGACAATTGTAAATTGGGTTTCATAATAGCCAGTAGTAAGGTTTTTGATGAAATAACTAGTATCTTGCAGACATTTCTTATTGTGCTTTAAAGATGGAATAAAATTTAGCAGTGATCAGTGCTAGAGCTTATTCTTTAAGAAACATTCCCATTCCTTATGTATCATACTGCAGGAGAAAACAAATGGGGAAATTAAGAATATAAAGACTTGGACTTTCTAATAACAATCTAGTTATCTTTTTTATTTTCTAAACATGTGGACACAATTGTACACTAAACATTGTGGCAAGTGAATTCTTTATTAAGAAACATTACAACCAGAGATATTAAATGTATGATAACACTCAAAAAGGTGTGTATAAAACCTATTTTATAGTATAAAAGTAAAGTTTGTATTTATACTTGTCAGTGTCAGTCTGTCCAAACAAAATTTAAAAACCAATAAGGGCATGAGCAAATTTATCATAGGTTCATAGGTAGGTAGTAGGCTATTGGCCTTAGGGCCTATATAAGCCTAGCCAAAAGGTACCCTGGCTTTCGCCACCCAAGAAAATTATTTTCCTGTGCCACTGTCGAGCAGAGCCACAGAAGTGATCCCCGGGGTGAATTTCCTATCTCCCATCCAATCATCAAGATTTTTCTTGAAGAGTGCTAATGAGGAGCGTTGTTTGATACAGTTAGGTAGTTTGTTCCAGAGTATGGGAAGTGTCTGGGACAGGAATCTATCCCTCCAGCATGTTCTGTTTATTGTGGTGACAAGGTTTAGGTCCCTAGAGCGTGTAGCTCAGAGGGATTGGAATTTCTTTAAGTGGAGCATGTTCAAAAGCTATGGGTTTGACATATCTTTGTATGTTAGGCAGAGATCACCTCTGAGTAGGCGATATGCGACAGAGTAAAGCTGCAGTTTTTTTAGATGGTCTGCGTAGGGCATCTGTTTGAGGCTGGTAATCCTCTTTGTGAGGTATTTCTGTGTCCTTTCCAGTTGTTGTATATGTCTTGTGAGGTACATACCAAAAGGGGCGTTGTACTCTATAATGGGTCTAATGAGTCATGAGTAGAGGGGAACAATGACCTCTTTTTTCCTGGATGAGAAATATTTTCTGATGAGATGCGCCACGTAGAAGGATTTCCCGACTACTGTGGCAATGTGATTATTAAAGGAGAGACTGTCTACCTGTGTCCCAAGGTCTCATCACACTTTTGGTGTTAAGTAGACTACCGCCTATGTGGTAGTTCATGGGTACAGAGTTGTTACCAAAAGGGATGACAATGCACTTTTTGGCATTGAGCTTAAGGCCATGGGTTTGACACCAGGCATCTGTCTCAGCGAGGCCCTTTTGTAGGATGTCCACATCTTTTGGAGTTTTGATTATGGCTCCTAGTTTGCAGTCATCTGCAAACTTCATTAGCCAAATACCTTCTGTGTTAGCCTGTATTTCAGAGAAGTCGATACCCAACAGGAGAGGACCCAGAACTGAACCCTGTGGTACTCCACTTGTCACTGGATTGAAGTTGGATTTGGGTCTGCTACTTTCACAGTGTGGGTTCTGTCAGTGAGCTAGTTGGCAACCCATTTTGTGACATAGGGATTTATACCTAGTTTAGTGAGTTTACCTATAATTCCAGAGTGGGGGATGGTGTCAAAAGCCTTGGCGAGATATAGATAGGCTGTTTGAACCACCTTACCCTCATCTTTGGCTTTGTTGATTACTTCAAAGAAGTCTATCAGGTTTAGGAGACATGATCTGCCTTTTACAAACCTGAACTGGGTGGGGTCCACAGTTTGGAGATTATCAATGTCATCATTTATAAGTTCCATGATGATACGTTCTATAGCCTTGCAGACCAGGCTCGTCAGGCTAATGGAGCAGTAGTTTCCGGGATCTGTGGTGGCTCCCTCTTTGTGGAGTGGGATAACCATCACTGTGCTCCATTCAGTGGGCACATAGCCTGAGGTGAGGCGATGATTGAACATGGTACTTAGGTGGGGTGCCAGTTCATTCTGTAGTTCATGTAGAATGCAGCCTGGGATGTTGTCAAGTCCCATGGATGCTGTGTTCTTGGCTTTGGAGAGTGTGTTTTTTACCTGTGCAGCTGTGATTACAGGAACTTTGCATTCTTCCAGTATAGAGATGGGCCCTTTAGAGGATGGGGGTGGGTAAAGTTAGCACTGAACCTATCTGCCAGGATGTTGGTAATATCAGTTGGTTCTGTATATTTAGTGCCATTGTGCTGTAACTCAGAGCAGATCTGAGTGTTGCCTTTGAGATTCTTGACATAGCTATACAATGCTTTGTGGTTGTCTTTGGAATCAGTGGCGATTTTGTTTTCGTAACTAGCTTTGATGGATTTTATGAGGGATCTCAGCTTCTTACTGAGGCTGACCAGGGAGTTCCTCCAATCAAGGAATTTTACTCTTTTTTGCAACACTAAGCAACTTAACCATTTCTCTATAAAATAATGTTATGCTAGAGGCATCATACGCATCATCTGAACCTGTAAAGGTTATAAAATAAAGATTATTAAATAAAAGATATTTAAGGGAAATATAAACTCTTACCCTTTATGATGGCAATAAAACTTGTGAACACCATGATATGAGTTTTTGTTTTAAATGGTAAAGAACTTGATTAAGAAAACAATTTGTGATGAATTACAATCCCCAAATTTGGAATAATCTACTAGGGTAGATTTGGAAATCAGCTTCTATTTCAATTTAAAAAAAACTTGGATTAATGGATTGATATAAAAGCTTTGGAGTCATAATTCTCAAAGTATGTGTTGTTCAGTGGCATTTAGGCCATACACAGTGAAAACATACTTGTGAAACTTGGGAAAAAGAATTGTAATGAACATGCCTCTCAAGTGTCCCTAAAACTGCATTTTCTGATAATTCATTGAGGACGAAAGTCAGTCAGTAATGCCTGATATTAGAGTTTTATATGTCTTAATGTTCAGAAAATGCATATTAATGCAAAGGCATTGTGCTATTAACTTTCTAAACTGAATTGCTAGAACTACTATTGGATGATCTTTCTCAGTTAATAAGAGCAATATTTACAATTTCTACTTCTGTTTGTGCCTTTGCCCCACTTATGTATGGCTTAGTCCAGATTTCTTGTGCTGAGGTTCATAGGTATGACATGTGTCAGGGCCATCGCTGTCAGAGACATTTCAGATTGTGACATACTTGCTGCAGTGTATTGTCAGTTTATTTCCTGTTTGATTTTCATTTTTTACTGTGTTCTCGTTTTCCCCATGAAGCACACAGTTGTTCTCAGGCAGCAGAATTCATTCGGATACCCAAAATTTATACATTTCTACATGTGTATCACACACATTGCTTGTTTCAGGACGTTACTTTGTTATTTTACTATGTAGTTTACTAAAGCTGAATATAAGTTATAATTACAACCGGAGTACAAGGAGAAATGGTTTCAGTTTAGTGCTGCATGTTTTTCATTAGACTTGACCTTGGCTAGACATGCCGTGGAAATGTTACGAATTGGGCGGTATTGCCTTTACTGGTGCATGCATTTACTGTGTGTCAGTCACTGCTAGCAAGTGTCTGAATGCTGGCAATGGGGCAAGTGTGTGTGTGTGTGTGTGTGTGTGTGACTGGTGGCAAGGGGGCAAGTGTGTGTGTGTGTGACTGGTGGCAAGGGGGCAAGTGTTTTGTCAAATGAGAGACTGCTATCAACTTGGGTCCCCAGGTCCATAATTACTTCTTCTGTACTTAATGGATTACCACCTATGTGGTAATTTGTGGGCACTTTGTTTTTGCCAAAGGGGATGACTATACACTTTTTTGGCATTCAGCTTGAGGCCATGGCTCTGGCACCAGATGTCTGTTTCTATGAGGCCCTTTTGCAGTCTGCTTGTGTCGGCAGGAGAGTCGATTATGGCGCCCAGTTTGCAGTCATCTGCGAACCTGGTCAGCCACAGTCCTTCCGTGTTGGCCTGTACCTCCGAGAAATATATACCGAACAAGAGAGGTCCCAGGACTGAGCCTTGTGGGACACCACTTGTAACTGGTTTGGAGTCTGACATGGCTCCAGCAATTCTAACCATGTGGGTTCTGTCCTTGAGTCAGTTTGCAATCCATCTAGTGACATAGGGGTTTATTTAAGCTGGTGAGCTTATTTATAATGCCCGAGTGGGGTATTGTATCGAAGGCTTTTGCGAGGTCCAGGTAGGCTGTGTGGACCACCTTCCCCTCGTCAATGGCCTTGGTGACTGTTTCAAAGAAATCAACCAGGTTTAAGAGGCAGGATCTGCCTTTAAAGCCGAACTGGGTAGGATCCAGTGTCTGTAGGTCCCCAATATCTTTATTTATGAGGTCCATGATGATCCTTTCCATAGCTTTGCAGACCAAGCTAGTCAGGCTTATGGGGCGATAGTTTCCAGGATCCGTTGAGGCACCACCTTTATGGAGAGGGACCACTGTTGCTGTACGCCACTCTTTGGGCACATCCTGTAGTAAGGCTGAGATTGAATAGTAGTTTTATATTTGGGTTTAGCTCTTCTTGGAGTTCATGTAGGATGCAGCCTGGGACAACGTCTGGTCCCATTGATGCTGTGTTCTTTGCTTTGGAGAGGGCGGCTCTTACAGCATCTGAGATGTCAGGGGGGCAGCACTCTGCTGGGATAGATATTTGCCCTTTTGGTGGGTGGGGGGGAGTTTGCACTGAACATGTCAGCTAGGATGTTGGCAATGTCTGTGGGTTCAGTGTATTTTTTGTCATTATGGACTAATTCTGAGCATATCTGGGAATTACCACCCAGGTTCCGAACATAACTAAAGAAAGCCTTGTGATTATCCTTAGTGTCCTGTGCAATTTTTCTCTCGAAGCTGGTTTATGAGTGCCCGTAGTTTTTTGCTAATACTGATCAGTGATGCCTTCCCCTTTTGGGATTTTGCTCTATCATTTAGTAGCTTCCTCCTATTTTATGTTTTGTTTATAGCTGGGGTCCACCAGACAGGACGTCTGCCTTTGGAGGATTGGGTCTTGGTTTTATTTGGGATTGCATGATCCATGCATTTCTGAAGGTGTTCATATAATGCATTTATAAAGGTTTCTGCGGTCTGGGCTGTATTTTCCACAGGCTCGGGGGCTTTGAAGGATTCCACCTCAGTTTTGAGGAGTGTGAAATTTGATTTAGAGAAGTTTTTCACTGTGGTTTTCTGGGCAGGGGGTGGGGTCGTGATGTGAATATCCAGTGAGATTAGTTTATGGTCTGATCTTACCAGTGAGGGATACACTTCTGGTCTGGAGCATAGAGTCCCCATGTTGGTAATGATCAGGTCCAGTATGTTTTCCCCTCTTGTGGGAGTGGTAACAAGTTGTTCCATAGCATTTGAGTTTATAAATTCTAGGAACCTTTGGGCTAGGGTGTTGGAGCTAGAGTAATGCTCCCAGTCTGTTTGGGTAGTTCAAGTCGCCCAATATAATGGTGTTTGGAGAGACCTTCATATTTTCCAGTGTTCTCAGAAAGGCCGAGTGTGGTTCCTGGGTTTGGGAGCGTGGTCTGTAGCAAGCTATAAACTGGAAGGCAGTTATACCCACTGTTAGTTGCACATGGATAGTCTCTGATGCTTCATGCTTTTCCACTAACCTGGCGGTGTGGGTATCTTTGAATATCAATACTCCCCCTCCTTTTGTGGTTTGGTCCAAGTTTTGGGGCCGAAAAGCATGGTATGAGGTATAACCTGGCAGCTGTGCAACAAATGCTTGGGGGTATAATGCCTAAGGATAGGTGAATGTATATGTGCCTGAAGGACAGTTGTTGGACTCTGTGTGTACCTGTGGTTAAATAATTGGGTATTTTTCCGTTATCGGGGACAACAGTTCACATGACCGCTATATAACCTGTAGGAAGTTAACATTTTTGCCCTTCTGTGTTCCGAGCAGTATTTCTCATCTTTTCATGTGTCTTGGAGTTTTGCAGTTCGACGTTTCATAACACGAGGCATGCAAGAAATTTTTAACCATCGCAGTTTGTAGCTTTGTATATTATGGTTTGGGAATGTCAAGAAAATACCAGTTTGTAGCTTTACTTATTATTGTTCAGGAATGTCAAAAATGCCATTGTTAAAAAGGTGCTTGCATACCTCTTAACTGCATGTTCTGGATTTGCAGTCATATAAAGATCATTTGGTAATCTACAAGTGTAGTACGTCACACTTAGTTCTGCGCAGCTTTGGGCGTGCCGTCATTGACTGGCACACTAAATGGGAGGGGATATCGAGGAAGACTGACAGGCATGCTAATTCTCATGTCAGTTTGTGTGAACTTAAATATTCAGGCACTCGGCAAACTCCATCCTCTGATTAACTTTTTTTCCCTCTTCAGGGTGGCAAGCTCCCCTGCCCCCCCCCCCGCATTACAAGCAGCACTCCTTAAAGCAGTTAGAATGTTGCAGTATACTTTCTAGAAATGCACACATTTTAGTTTTAATGTCCCTGACAAAATTTCATTTTTGGTACTGAATTAAGTTTTATGTCCCTAATACAACATTACATTAATGTCATTTGGGTTGCTATCAGCACAGATGCTGAATATTAATTACATTCCAGTCGGCACTGTTGAATAATCATACTGCTGCTGCCTCCACAGGGCTGGAGGCGTGTTTGGGGTGTTTTGCTACTACGCATCAGGTGAGTTGCTACACTTGTAGATTGCTGATCATTTACAAGGCTGTTTTACTTTTGAAAGACTGTCACTGATTTGTGAATTTTTTCCCCTTAATCTTGTAAAGTAGTACTGAATATATAAATAAATAAATAAAATTACATTGCTTAAAATTATTAAACTTTTGCTGTGTGGAGAATTGCTTGCCACATAAATGTTACATGGGCAACCCCTTGCAGCCTCATTGTATTAACAGACTGTCTAGATCTCTCCTGCTGTACGTTACATTACAGAGAAACAGAATATGTTCAAACACGTAATAAGGTCTGCTGAGGTGGCAGTCTAGTATTATTCAAGTACTTCCCCTGTATTTTTGTCCGCATCTTATATCAATGTATAGCAGGTTCTTGGGTTGAGGATGCCAGGCAGGTCTTGAAATGGCTGCTTAACTTTGATTGTTTATTAGATGTCTTTATTGAACAATTTAAACATTTGCTTTGCAGAAATGTACAGTTTATTTTATGCTGTATGGGTATGTGGCTTGAGAGATGACATATGGGGCATGTGTAGCAGTTTATGTGAAGCAGTTTAATTCATCTTACTTATTATATGCAGTGTTTGCCAGTCATAGTTGGGATTATTTATAAATATAGTTTTGCTTTTTTTGCGTTTTTTTTCCATTTTACCACTAACCCATAGACATAGGACCAATGTGTATGCATTTAAGTAGTGCTGTTGAGATGGTTTTGGGTAGCCACCTATGTAGAAGTTGGCTAACCAGGAAGTGTCTTTGGTGGCATTGCCTTTCTTAGTTGGTGTTGACTGCGTTCCACTTCCAGTGCACCATAAGCTCCAGTGGAGGCTACAAAAGCTTCATCTGGAGCTTTTTAAATTTTGTATGTGTGTGACATAAGAGTATTTATAATGGGTGGAGGTTTATGCAGTATGCCTGGGACAGCTTACTAGCCAGACTGGTCAAAGTTGGATACATGGCTTGTCTAGTGACTAACTCCCATACCTCACATGTGACATTAGAAGATTGGAGGAGTTTAAAAAAGAGTTTTGGCAGACTATCCTCAGTTAGTTATATTTAGTAGCATAGTGTGGAGTGTGGTGGTTTACTTTACTCAGCTTCAGGGACACATGCCGAGTAACTCATCCCTAAATTCTGTGGACCATCTGAGCCCTTGCAAGCTTCCAGCAAATCATACAGACAAATGCAGTGTCAATATTCTGTTGCTGACTTGATAGTAAATGGCAGGAATTACTGACACTGGACTATCTTCATGATGTTCCCACTATCATAACAGAAATTGTCAGGTAAATTGCAATGGGCAGTTTGCCACCATCCTGGCAAGTATTTAGCTATTAGTCATAATTTTATATAACAATTCGTGAAAATCTACTGCCAATCATTAGCAGACCGGAGTTCTGCTGTGGCGACCCCTAACCAGGAAACGCCAAAAGACGACGACAACAACCTTCCATACACTTGAGTTATTGAAACAGGAAGTAGTTGATGATGGAGGTGTTTGACATTTAAGACAAGCTAATTGATCTGGCGAGATTATGCAAGAAAATCTATTTCAAGAAAGAATAGGCAGAAGGTAAAAGCACATATGAAAGAAATGGATATA
The DNA here is from genome assembly GCF_019279795.1 of Protopterus annectens. Taxonomy (NCBI): domain Eukaryota; kingdom Metazoa; phylum Chordata; order Ceratodontiformes; family Protopteridae; genus Protopterus; species Protopterus annectens. The sequence continues at coordinate 1,772,522,595 of NC_056731.1, forward strand.
TCAGTGGTTACATGCAAGAATTGTTATGGTGGAGAAGTGGGTTGCTGGCTGGAGTGGAAAGGATGTAAAAGCATGACAGAAAGTAGTAGAGGCCAGTAGCCTCCTTTAGTATTCCCATAGAGCTTCCTCAGGTCAGTCGACTGTGGCTTATTGTGGAGATGAATGTCCAGTGTTTCCTTCTTGCTGTTCCCCTAAACAGTGTAAACAGTATCAAATGATTCTTTAGTCCAGGAGCAACTTTTGTTCAGTAGTTATTCATTCATGTAGTATTAATCTCCATTAGAAAGGTGATGCCAGTAGCTTCCAATGTGTAGTTTCCATTCCAACCAGTCTCCTTTGGGACACATTTCTTTTTGTTGTGATATCTGTATATTGCTTTATTTGTTATAGCATGCATGCATTTACAATGTTTGAAATGTGTGCGTAAATGTTTCCTGTCGTCCTATAACAGCCGACTGTGCCTTTTTAAGGAGGGTCTTGCGAAAGCTCTGCATGTGACCCTAAACATGGAAAGATTACATGTCTGTAATGATGCTCTTTTCACTGTGGTTTTCTGGGCAGGTGGGGTGTGATGTGAATATCCAGTGAGATTAGTTTATGGTCTGATCTTACCAGTGAGGGATACACTTCTGGTCTGGAGCATAGAGTCCATGTTGGTAATGATCAGGTCCAGTATGTTTTTCTTGTGAGTGGTACAGTTGTTCCATAGCATTTGAGTTTATAAATTCTAGGAACCTTTGGGCTAGTGTGTGGTGCTAGAGTAATGCTGTCTGTTTGGTAGTTCAAGTGCCCAATATAATGTGTGTGTTGGGAGACCTTCATATTTTCCAGTGTTCTCAAAGGCAGTGTGGTTCCTGGGTTTGGAGTGTGTGTCTGTAGCAAGCTATAAACTGGAAGGCGTTATACCCACTGTTAGTTGTACATGGATAGTCTCTGAGTTCAGCGTCCACTAACGCTGTAGGTTCTTGAATACAATATCCAGTTGTGGATTTGTCCAATTTTTTGGGAGAAAGCATGGATAGACCTTACATGTGACAGAGCTTGGTGAATTTAATAAGGAAGGTAATTATATGTGCCTAAGGAAGTGTTGACTCTGTGTACTGTGGTAAAAATTAGAAATTTTTATTGGACACAGTTGACATGATTACCTGTAAGAATAACATTTTCCCTTTTTACAGCGGTCATGTCAACTATGTGTCTTGGAGTATTGTGCATTTATCGACCTGGAGTTTTAGAGGTCGTTAATTTGCTGCTGTATGGTAGATAAATGCAAAAATACCAGTTTCTGTGTTTTGATATTGTTGTGATGTAAATCATTGCAAGAGATTTGCATTTCCTTTTAGTGATCTTTGCAGTGTAAAGTCTTTTAAGGCTTTGAGGTACTTGTCCTGAGTATTATGGCCATTTGATCACTTAAATTGAGCATTCAGAGTGAAGGCATGTCTAATTTAATGTAGTTTGAATTAAATACAGCATGGAAACTCCATTCCTGGTGTTAATTTCCTTGCAGGTTGTAACTTGTACTGCTTGATCCTTGCATTAAGTGACTATGTTTTATTTGCATTATTTTGTAATGCCGAAGTTTGTTTTGGATATTAGGTTCAGGTCTAATGACATTACATTAATTTATTGGTTGTATGACTTGTTAAGAATTAATAGTTAAGGCAGGATTGAATACATATGTGGTCCCAATGGCTTTCATTTTTAGTTGGGTCATATGATCGTAGTTCTCATGGCAAATGACTTTTTACAAGAATGTGTTATTTTAAATTTCACTTGATTGTGAATTCTTTTGCTTATCTTTAAAGTGATTAATATATTGTAAATACTACATTACATGTTGAAATATTAAGTTTTCCTTGTGATTCTCCATCATAAATTTAATGGCAATTGAGCCTATGTATACGGACTGGTTATCTCCGCTATGCGTACTTCAGTAAAGATACTTCAACAGTATAAGGTCTGCTGAGGTGGAACTATACCAAGTTTTGATTTTCTTGCATCTGTACAGTTACAGGTTCTGGGTTGAGGATGCCGCACTTGGCAAGATCTCTCTGAACATGTTATGATGCTTGCACATTTCAAAATTGGTTGCAAGTACAGTTTATTTTTGTGATGGGTATGCTAGGATGCATATGGTGTGTAGGTTTAGTACAGTTTAAGGTCATTTTTTTAAGCATGTTTCCATGCAATGGGTTTACATGACCTTTGTTTAGTAAATCCTTCTGATAGGCATGAATAAGTGAGTCTTCACGTGGTTGAAAGATGTCTATCCCTTGTAGGACTTGTACCTATTAAGTGCTCATTGTATTAGTGGCTTGTTCAATCGGCTGATGAGTGATGAGTAAAGAACTATACCTCCCTTGACTGTGAGAATCCCTTCATGTAAGGTGGGCATTAGAAGGTCTTCTAATTGAGCTATGGGTTCGAATGACAGACTACTATCAACCTGGGTCCAGGTCCCTGATAACTTCTTCTGTCTGGTGGAGTTCACCATTGGCGAAGAACCTAGCACGGAGTTGATACAGCTTGTCATTTGACTAGCCTGCTCTGGCACATTAAAGATTGGGGAGTTTCATAGAGGTTCGACTCACCTAGTTAGTTATATTTAGCATGGTGGAGTTGATACTTTGTCTTCTAGCCTGGGGTTTGCTGTACTGAAAGTAAATGCTGTGGACCACTGAGCCCTGCAAGCCTTGGAATCTACAAGAAAGGCTCATTACATGGCGACCTTAAAGCGGAACTGGACATCCAGTGTTCACATCTTTATAATGGGTCAGAATTCAATGGGAGTTTTCAACCATCGTAGTATTTAGCTATTAGCAAATTGTTAGGACTCCTTTCCCATCAAGTTGCTGACCTGTTAGCAACCAGTAAAGGAAGATGCCTTTGACAAGCCAAATTCTGGATTCAATTTGAAAATGCTATGTGTGATGAGGTGTTACATTTGAGCACTAATGTCGATAAGTTTGTCAAGAAAATCTTTTCAAATACAAGGCAGGGGGCACCTTGAAAGTGGGATTCAGTTGAGTTGCATCATGTTATGTGCAGAGGTAGGTTGCTGTAACGTGGATAGTGTGGGTTTAATTCAATGAGTTCGGAGCACACAGGGCCCTAGGTCCCATGGATGCTGTGTTTTTGCTTTGGAGAGCATTCTCATGCTGGATTTGGGGGCTCAATGTGTATAGATATTCTCCTTTGGGGAGGGGAGAATTTACTGAACCTGTCAGCCAGTATGTTGGCAATGTCTGTAGGATCAGTAAACTTCACATCATTTTGAATAGTTTGAGCATATCTGGGAGTTTCCTCCTAGGTTCTAAAAGCTGAGGCCTTATGATTGTCTTTAAAGAAGACTGGCAGATTAATGGACTGGTTGAAATTGGATTCTGACACCACCTTTGGAAGGAAAAAAGGTTTGCGTAATGTGACTCTATTCCTATGAAAAAATCAAGTAGGGAGGTATAGAGGACAATGCTTGAAACACAGAACTTCTTCTAGGATAGGTAATGCCTCTAAAAAGATAGTTTTCCAGGTCAGAAATTTAAGATCACATTTTGAGGCTGGATCAAAGGGGAATTAATTAAAGGAAAACAATGGGATAACAATTAGAGAAGCTCTATCTGTTGTCTCCTTAAGTCCCCCTTATGTGCTACAGGCCAAAAACAAGAATAACCGGAGCTTTAAAAAAAATCACCCAAACTGTTTTTCAGCTTACCTTCTGAACCCTCCGTACTGTACTAGTTTCCATTCTAAAAACAAAAGCGGCTTTCGGCTCAGAAATAATCTGCCTCGAGTAGATCCCAGCAAGTTTTCTCCCCCAAAGTGACGTAAACTCTGCCTTATTAGCATGCTGTATTGAAGCCCTTCTGATCCGCCCACATCATGACGTCATTGCCGCCTTGGCCAGCCCACTATAATCCTAATAAAAAGGAGTAGCTGCAGTGTGGAACTTCTTTTCATCTGTGACTTAATCGTGTTGGCTCCATTTCCTGTGAAGAACCTGCTGCAACTGTATTGCCTGCATCTTCTCGAGTGTTGGGTAAGTAATCTTAGTATATTTAACTATAATTTTAGTGTGCATAAATGTATAAAAATATAATTTTACAGCCCATGCATTTATAGCATTGATAATTAGTAAACGCTTTTTTTAAATTGTGATAGTGCGGTTGTAGTTAGGGTCATTTGTAATTATTGCTTTTAATTTGTGTTAGTGCAGTCGTAGTTCTGTTAACTTTTTTAAAATAAGTGTGCTCCATTTGCTTTTATTTATGTTATTAGTAACCCAAAAAGGCCTAAAAAACTTGATTATATGCTGGTTTTGTAGATTGTTTGTATGTAGTTATTCTGTTTTATCATTTTGTATGCTTTTCTTTGCTATTTGTAGTTTATTTTATTTTGAATATGTGAAGATTTGAAAATCAGAATTTGTGTCAGCTTAATAGTAGTGGAGGGCTAGGTGTCTGGTTTTCATGTGATAGGAATTGCATTGTGTTGCTTTTTATTTATGATAATATGTGTCTGGTTTATAAAAATAATGTTTATTTAAGAATGTGACTCTAGTTGATAGATGTATAGAGGGGTATCTTGGGTGATATGACTTGTTGTCAGGAGTGTTTCACTTCTTTACATTGTAGTTGTTTTTTTTTTTTGTTTTTAATGGTTTTCATGTCATATTGACATTTTAATATTTTGTTTTACTTCCAGCAGACAAAGTGTCATTTTCAGTTTTGTGCTGGAATTATTTTTTTTCAATATGCCATGAAATGTTTTGGGTATGTGGCTTCAGTGTTGTAAGACTTCAGGTTCATTGCTTTCAAGGATGTTTTTTTCATCAAATAGGTCTGATATTTATTTGATTTGGTATTGGAGTTTGTGTCCACTTTGTTGATTCTAGACCTTGTTATATATGTGTTAGGGTATCTTTTTACAATAAACCCAATTTTATTTGTCCCTTTATTAGTAAACACAGTACCATTTTCAGTGGTTTTGAGAATACTTGTGAACTTTGTATGTAGTTTTATGTGTGCCCATTTTGTAGCACTTTTATTTAAATGATTATTAAATATGCAAATAAACAGTTATTTTTATTGAAATACTATTAAATTAATACATTGTTTTGATTTTATTGCATATAACATTGTGTTGTATTTGTTTGATCACTGGATATGAGTTGGCACCTGAGTAAAAAATCTACTGAATCATTAGTGGACTGGAGTTTGTGGCAAACGGGAAACTGAGAACAAAAGTTTGATCTAAGTAGTTGGTCACCAGAACTTTTTGCCACAATCAAGACCCATGGAAGCAATAGGCCAAACAAGTAGTATTTACACACACACAAAAGATAAGTTAGATGCAATTAAGATACATTAGATACAGTTTAGTATAGTAAATATTACAGTACATTTTAAATTCATTTTATTTATAGAAAAACAAAATAAACTGATTATTTACTCTTGATTAAGCTGGCAGATTTTGGTTCTTTTCTTGAATTTTTGGAAATGTTTGTAAGGTACACAACAGTGGGTCACTTCAGTGATTACAGCACAGACCTCTTTTGAAGACTGAAGGAATTTGGCTTAATTCTAAATGATAATGTTTGATGCAGAGAAATTCAGTTTAATAAGCGAAAGTCATTTTTCATTTTAAGCTCCGTAGACCTCTGTTTTAATACAAGCTACCAAAAATGTGTGTGCATTTGCATTTTGACTTCCTTTTATTTATGATTTGTCATGAAGCAGAATATTAGGAAGCCAGCTTGAATGTTAGTTGCAAATATGTATCTGACCGTGTACACTATAGTTTAATAAAATGAGGTATTTGTCAAAAAATGTCATTGCTGTTTTGTCCTGATCAAGATGTGCTGCTTTTTTTATTAGAGATGCTTGACATTATTTCTGTATATGGAATCTGTACACATTTTTGATGGTGGTGGGGGATTAGAGTGACACTGCCAAATTGTAGTTTGACTAATGTGGCATGTACAGCAGCAGGTGACCACTTAGTGACCAAGTTGTATTTAAAAACAAAAATTTAGTGTTGTGTAAAAAATTTAGTATTTTTTTTTTTTAAAAATTATTTTATTTTTTTTTTTTGTTTATATTTTACAATGTGTGTTTTATAAAAACATTTTCATTTGAATTGAAATGTACATGTAAGGTGACTTTACAGTTTACTTGGGATAATCTAATGTTTGATGAGATTTTGTTTTGATATTTTTCTAATTGTATACATGGCACTGTAAAAATAGGTATTTTGTCATTAAGAGTTTATTGTATAAAAAAGTGTGTAATTTTATTTGATTTTTATTTTGTTTTATACATATTGGAATATTTGAACTGTTACTGATGTAACCTTTTAGTTACTTGGAAAAATGTTTTTTTGAACACTGCTGGGTACTGTTTATACAGAATTTTTTGAAAAATTAACAAAAATGATGTTTGGATTAAGTTTGTTAGTGGGGTTTTAGAAACTGAATTTGTACACTTCTACAGATGTCTTTATTAAACTTTGTGAAAATTATACAAATGTTTTAAACACAATAAAACAAAAATGTTTTAAAGTAGTGGAATAAAGTTAAAAGTTTACTAATGATCAATTTTATTGATATATTCCTTTCTGTGATGTTTTTGTGTAAATAATGGTGTATTTATTTAGGGATAAGCTACTGTTTGTTAATATTGTCTTTTCATTGTCAATAGACATTTTGAATCATAGGTATTATGAAGTGGATGGTAAGGAAATCAGTCAGATGTCAATCTTCTAAACATCTAATGAGAGTCCTGTATGTTAGGAATTTCAGGATTCTTATTGATCTACATCCATAAAAATATGTGTAGTATGTATTTGATCAAGCAAGAAGCTAATTTTTTTTGTTAAGAGGCATTGAGGCCATGACCTGAATAGTTCTTAGTGTTTTTACAAATTTTCCAAAAACACATGTATTTTTAAAAGCGAACATACAGACAATTGTAAATTGGGTTTCATAATACTGTAGTGGTTTTGATGAAATAACTGTATCTTGCAGACATTTCTTATTGTGCTTTAAAGATAATAAAATTTACAGTGATCATGCTAGAGATTCTTTAAAAATTCCCATTCCTTATGTATCATACTGCAAAAAACAAATGAAATTAAGAATATAAAAGACTTGGATTTCTAACAATCTATTATCTTTTATTTTCTAAACATGTGACACAATTTTACATAAACATTGTGGAGTGAACTTTATTAAGAAACATTCAACCAGAGTTTAAATGTATGATAACACTCAAAATGTGTATAAAACCTATTTTATAGTATAAAAGTAAAGTTTGTATTTATACTTTCATTAGTCTGTAAACATTTAAAAACCAATAGCATGAGCAAATTTATTATTCATATATAGTCTATTTTACTATATACTACAAAAAGGTATGCTTTCATAATTATTTTCCTGTGCCACTGTACAGATAAGAAATGTAATAATTTTATTATAAATAAGTTTTTTCTTAAATAATGTGCTCCATTGTCATATGAATGTTTTTCATAATGTGAGTTTGTCAGTGTATCCCCTTTTTGTGACATATTTATATATTTATAGTTTTATAATTAGAGTATGTGTCAAAAGTTAATATGTGGCTGTTTATTATCTTTGTTTGTTGTTTTAGGTATATTTAAGCATGATTTTTTATGATGGGTATCATTTAATCTGTTTTATGTTAGTGTGTTTTACTGAACCACTGGCAGCTAATTATATTTATCTGTGGTGGCTTTTTTGTGGAGTGGGATGTCATATGTGTTTCAGTGGGAATAGTGAGGTATGTTGAACATGTGAGTACTTGCCCAGTGGGGTCTATTTGTGTAGTGATGCAGTATGTTGTAATCTGGATGTGTGTTCTTACTTTGGAGAGTGTTTTTTTACCTGTGCAGCTTGATTACAGAGACTTTGTTCTTGATAAATCCTTTAAATGTAAAGTTGCATAAAGGGGTGAAAGTTAGACTGAACCTATCTGCCAGGATGTTGGTAATATCAGTTGGCTGTATATTTAGTGCCATTGTGCTGCTCAGAGCAGATCTGGGTTGTTAGATTCTACATAGCTATACAATGCTTTGTGGTTGTCTTTGGAATCAGTGGGTTTTATTTGACAGCGATGATTTTATAGGGGATCTCCTTCTTACTGAGGCTGACCATCCTCAATCAAGGATTTTATCTTTTTGCAACATAAGAACTTAACCATTTCTCTATAAAATAATGTTATGCTGAGGATCATAACATATCTGAACCTGTAAAGGTTGATAAAAGTTATTAAATGTATTTGGAAAATAAACTCTTACTTTTGTTAAAATTGTGACCATGATATAGTTTTTTGTTTAAATAAAAATTTTGAAAACAATTTGTGATGAATTCAATAAATTTGGAACAACTAGTATTTGGAAATTTCATTTCAATTTCTTGGATTAATGGATTGATATAAAGCTTTGGAGTCATATTTAGTATGTTTTTATTTGTATCACAGTGAAACAATTGTAAATTAAGAAAAATTGTAATGAACATCTATTTAAATGATTTTCTATAACATTGGAATAAACAGTCAGTAATGTGTATTAGTTTTTATATGTCTTAATGTTCAGAATGTTTAACAAAGGCATTGTGTATTAACCAAAAATTGTAGAATACTGTGGATGATCTTTCTCAGTTAAAAAGCAATATTTACAATTTCTACTTCTGTTTGTGCCTTTCCATTAGTATGGCTTAGCAGATTTCTTGTGCTGAGGTTCATAGGTATGACAGTGTCAGGGGCCATAAGTGTCAAGACATTTCAGATTGTGACATACTTGAGTGTATGAGTTTATTTCCTGTTTGATTTTCATTTTTAGGTGTTTGTTCAGAGTCAGTGTCTGGCAGCAGAATTATGGATAAAATTTATACATTTCTACAGGTATCCCACATTGCTTGTTTAGAGGGTTACTTGGTTATTTTACATCTTGTTTTTAAGCTGAATATAAGTTATATTAAGAGTACAAGGAGAAATGGTTTCATTAGTGCTGCATTTTTTTGTGGGCATCTGATTGGCTGACATCGTGAAATATCCTTGGTATTGCCTTTACTGGTGCATGCATTTACTTGTGTCAGTACTGCTAGCATGTCTGAATCTCAATGGGGCAATTGTTTTTGTGGGTGTGTGTGATGAGATGGCAAGCAATGTTTTTGTGACTGTGGCAATGTGCAATGTATTAAAGGAGACTGTCTACACCTGTGTCCCAAGGTCTCATCACACTTTTTGTTAATGACTACCACCTATGTGGTAGTTCATGTGGTACACTGTTTTGCCAAAGGGATGACAATGCACTTTTTGGCATTGAGCTTGGGGGGTTTGACACCAGGCATCTGTCTCAGAGGCCCTTTTGCGATGTCCACATCTTTGAGTTTTGATTATGGCTCCTAGTTTGCAGTCATCTGCAAACTTCATTAATACCTTCTGTGTTAGCCTGTATGAGAAATTATACCCAACAAGAGGACCCAGGACTGAACCCTGTGGTACTCCACTTGTCACTGGATTGAAGTTGACATTTGCTACTTTCACAGTGTGGGTTCTGTCAGTGAGCTAGTTGGCAACCCATTTTGTGACATAGGGGTTTATTTAGTTTAGTGAGTTTACCTATAATTCCAGAGTGGGGATTGTCAAAAGCTTGGCGATATAGATAGGCTGTTTGAACCACCTTACCCTCATCATGGCTTTGTTGACTGTTTCAAAGAAATCTATCAGGTTTAAGACATGATCTGCCTTTTACAAACCTGAACTGGGTGGTCCACAGTTTGTAGGTCAATGTCATCATTTATAAGTTCCATGATGATCCTTTATAGCCTTGCAGACCAGGCTCATCAGGCTAATGGAGCAGTAGTTTCCGGGATCTGTGGTGGCTCCCCTTTTGGAGGGATAACCATCACTGTGCTCCATTCAGTGGGCACATAGCCTGAGGTAAGGCGATGATTGAACATGTACTTAGGTGGGGTGCCAGTTCATTCTGTAGTTCATGTAGAATGCAGCCTGGGATGTTGTCAAGTCCCATGGATGCTGTGTTCTTGGCTTTGGAGAGTGTTTTTACCTGTGTCAGGGGCAGCACTTTATAGATATGGGCCCTTTTGGATGGGGTGGGGAGAGTTAGCACTGAACCTATGTGCCAGGATGTTGGTAATATCAGTGGGTTCTGTATTTTTTGCCATTATGCTGTAATTCTGAGCAGATCTGAGTGTTGCCAATTGACATAACTAAAGAAAGCCTTGTGATTATCCTTAGTGTCCTGTGCTTTTCTTAAGCTGGTTTATGAGTGCAGTTTGAATACTGATCAGTGAGTTTTTTTGGGATTTTGCTCTATCATTTAGTAGCTTCCTCCTATTTTTATGTGTTTATAGCTGCACCAGACATCTGCCAGGATTGGGTCTTGGTTTTATTTGGGATTGCAACCATGCATTTTGAAGGTGTTCATATAATGCATTTATAAAGGTTTCTAGTCTGGGCTGATTTTAAAGGTTTGAAAATGTTTTAAATGAAAGATTTAGAGAATATTTTACTGTGGTTTTCTGGGCATTAATGATGTGAACCAGTGAGATTAGTTTATGGTCTGACTTGCAGTGAGATACACTTCTGTCTGGAGCATAGAGCATGTTGGAATGATCAGGTAGTATGTTTTCTTGTGGGAGTGGTAACAAGTTGTTCCATAGCATTTGAGTTTATAAATTCTAGGAACCTTTGGGCTAGTGGTGTTGGATGAGTAATGTAGTCTGTTTGGGAGAAATTAAGCCCAATATAATGGTGTTTAAGAGACCTTCATATTTTCCAGTGTTCTCAGAAGGCAGTGTGGTTCCTGGGTTTTGTACTGTAGCACTATAAACTGCAAAGGCAGTTATTAACCCACTGTTGTTGACTATTGGATATCTCTGATGTTAGCTTTTACAATTTCTACTTTGTTTGTGCCTTTTTTGTGGTTTTGTCCAGATTTTTCATAAGCATGATGACATAACCTGTCAGCTGTGCAACAAATGCTTGTATTATAATGCAGTGTGAATGTATATGTGCCTGCATTTTATTGTTGTTTACTGTGTTAAATAATTGTTTTCATGCAGACAGTTCACATGCCCTATATATGTGGAAGTTAACATTTTGCTTCTGTGTTCACAGTATTTCTATTTTCATGTGTCTTGTTTGCAGTTAGTTTACTAACGAGGCATGCAAGTTTTATGCAATTACAATGTATATATGGTTTATGTCAAGTCAGTTTGTAGCTTTACTGTGTGTTCAGGTGTCAAAAATGCCATTGTTAAAAGGTGCTTGCATACCTCTTACTGCATGTTCTGGATTTCAGTCAATAAAGCATTTGGTAATCTACAAATGTAGTGTCACACTTAGTGTGTGTGTGTGTGTTGTGTGGTATTGACTGGCAAGCAAATGGGGGAGTGTGTGTGGGTCAGGCATGTAATTCTCATGTGTTTGTGTGACTGTAAATATTGGTGTGTGGCAAATCCATGTGTGCTTTTTTTTGGTGGCAAGTTGTGGTGCAAGCAGCACTCCGGTGTGTGTTGTATACTTTTGAAATGCACACATTTTGTTTTAATGTCTGACAAATTTCATTTTGGTACTGTGTGTGTGTTATGTGTAATACAACATTACATTAATGTCATTTTGGGTTGCTATCAGCACAGTGCTGTGTGTGTTACTGTGTGGCACTGTTGAATAATCATATGTGTGTCCACAGGGCTGGGCGTGTGTTGGGAGTGTGTGTGTACTGCCATCAAGGGTGAGTGCTACACTTGTGTTGCTGATCAAGCAAGGCTGTTTACTGAGGACTGTCACTGTTTGTGTTCTTTTTCTTAATCTTGTAAAGTAATTCTGTTATTAAATTTTACATTGCTTATTTTAAATTGTGTTGTAGAATTGCTTGCCACATATGTTACATGGGTTGGTATTGTATTCAGTGTAGATCTCCTGCTGTACATTACTGAGAGAAACAGAATATGCAAACAGTATAATCCTGCTATGGCAGTCTGTTTATCAGTACTTTGTATTTTTGTCCATCTTATATCAATGTATGAGGTTCTTGGGTTTTTGCCAGGCAGGTCTAAATGGCTGCTTAACTTTGATTGTTTATTAGATGTCTTTATTGCAATTTAAACATTTGCTTTGTGTACAGTTTATTTTAGCTGTAGTAGTGGCTGAGAGATGACTTATAGCATGTGTAGAGTTTTGTGAGCAGTTTAATTCATCTTCATTATATGCAGTGTTTCCAGCTGTTGGATTATTTATAAATAAAGGCTTTTTCCCTTTTCCACTCCCATGCATGACCAGTAGCTTTGTGTGCTGTTGAGATTTTTGGGTAGCCACATGTAGAATTGGCTGGGAATGTCTTTGTGTCATTGTTTCTGGTTGGTGTTATTTGTTACTTCCAGTGAAGGAAGTGGGGCTCAGCCATAGATTTTTTCTAACATGTGTGTGACTGGTATTTATTGGGGGAGGTTTATGCAGTATGCTGCAGCTTACTAGCCACTGGTGTTGGACATGGCTTGTCTATGAAATTCTAATTGACTAGAAGGTGGAGGAGTTTGCATTTGAGCTATCCTCAGTTGTTTATTTGTGCAGTGTGGAGTGTGGTGGTTTTATTTATGCTTAGGGAAATGTTAACTCATCTAAATTTGTGGACCATTGAGTTCAAACTTGCAAATCATACAGACAAATGCAGTGTCATTCTGTTGTGTTGTGTAAATGGCAGGTTATGTGGTGTCTTTGTGTTTATCATGTTGTGGTTTGTGTGGCAGTTTGATGGCAAGTATTTGTATTGTCATAATTTTATATAACAGTGAGTCTCTGCCAATCATTCAAGTGTTTGTGTGGCTCAGGGGCAGGGGCAACAATTCCATACACTTGAGTTATTCAGGAAGTGTTGTGTGGGATGTTTGACTTTAGCAAGCAAATGTGTGTTGAATCTTAGAAAGGGGCAGAAGGTGCACTTGGTGGTATATCAGTGTGTTCATGCAGTTATGGTGGGAAGTGGGTTGTTGGCTGGAGTGAGGATGTAAAAGCTGACAAGTGTGGGTGTGTTGTTGTATTTGAGCTTCTGGTCATACTGTGTGTTATTGTGAGTGAATGTGTGTTCCTTCTGTGTTTGTGTGTATCAAATGATTCAGCCAGGAGCAACTTTTGTGTGTGGTTATTCATTTGTGTGTTAATCTCCAAGAAAGGTGTGTGTGTGTGTGTTGTGTGTTTCCATTAACCAGTTTTGGGCACATTTGTGTGTGTGTGTTGTGAACTGTATATTGTTTATTTGTTTAGCATGCATGCATTTACAATGTTTGTGTGTGGTAAATGTGTGTGTGTCCAACAGGACTGTGTGTGTGTGTTAAGGAGGGTCTTGTGTGTGTGTGCAAACATGGGTTACATGTCTGTAATGTGCTCAAAATTGTGTCATGTTTGCACTCATATGGACTACCAGAGTGCAGTGTGGTGTACTAATTGTGTTCTTAATATATTACTGTGTGTGTATGCTGGTACTATAGGTGTGTATTGGATGGCTTTGTACTTTGTTATTTAATTTTATTTAAGCTGTAAGTGAGTATTTTTCAGATATTTTGTAATCATGAAAGCTACAGTGACTGACAATAAAGGCTTTTACTGCATCTGAAATTTTTATAAGTTATCAAGCCTCTGATGGTTCTACTGTGTTCTATGTATCTTGTTTTTTTATCTGTCTTTTTGTCTCTATTTTATCTCTGTATTTTTCTTTAGATCTCTATCTCTGGTTCGTATGTAGGTACTAGGCTATCGGCCCTGTGGCTTATACAAGCTCAGCCAAAGGTACCCTGCCTTTTTCCACCCAAGAAAATTATTTTCCTGTGCCACGGTCAAGCAGAGTCACAGAGGTGATCCCGGGGTGAATTTCCTATTTCCCATCCACTCATCAAGATTCTCTCTTGAAGAGAGTCAATGAGGGACTTGACCTTACCTGCACTGGGATTTTATTCCAGAGTGAAGGGAGCCTCTGTGTTATGAATCTGTCCCTCCAGCATGTCCTATTTCAGTGCTGAGTTTCAAGTCTCGCGCGTAGCTCGATGGGATTTGGATTTTCGGAGGTGCAGCATGTCCATTAATTGCGGGTTGGACATGGATTTATACGTCACGCACAGATCGCCTCTTAACAGGCGGCATGCCATGTACTAGAGCTGGAGTTTCTTTTAACCAGGCAGCATATGGCATCTGTTTGAGCCCTTTGATCCTCTTGGTGAGGTGCTTTTGGGGTCTTTCCAGTTGCTGCAGGTGTCTGGTAAGGTACATACCAAAAGTGGCATTGTACTCAGTTATGAGCCTGATGAGGGATGACTGATTTTTTGGTCACTTTTATTTATTTTTTCCAAAAGGGAGGACTATACACTTTTTGGCTTTTAGTTTGATGACATGGCTCTGGCACCAGTTGTCTGCTTCTATGAGGGGCCTTTTGGAGGATGCTTGTGTCTGCTGGAGAGTCAATTATGGCACCCATTTTGCAGTCATCTGTAAACTTGGTCAGCCGCAGTCCTTCCGCGTTGGCCTGTACCTGCGAGAAATGTATACCAAACAAGAGTGCTCCCAGCAACGAGCCGGGTGGGATACTACTTGGAACTGGTTTGTAGTCTGCCGTGGCAAGAGCAATTATAACCATGTGTGTTCTGTAATTGGTCAGCTCTGCAATCCACAGTGACATAGGGGTTGGCTTAAGCCAGAGCTTATTCAAATGTACCAGGTATTGTATTGAAGGCTTTTAAGCAGGGTCCAGGTAGGCTGTGTGCACCACCTTCCCTAGTCAATGGTCTTTGTGACTGTTTCAAAAGAAATCTTACCAGGTTTTGGCAGTGTATGGATCCAAAAGCCGAACTGCAGGATCCAGTGTCTCTCTTGTGTCCCCAATATCTTTATTTATGAGGTCCATGATGATCCTTTCCATAACATCCCCAAGCAAAATAATTTTTGCTGCCAAATACGTTTTAACCATATTATTTCATATGCTCTTGGAGTGTGAATTTCCCTGTAGCTTCGTGACTTTGATAGCATTTGTGCATTGTATAATTACTTACATATAGATGTTTGAGGTCACAGAGTGGTTTTCACCTCACATTTCATGTATATATATATTACTTTCAAATATATATATATATATATATATATATATATATATATATATATATATATGTATATATGTATGTGTGTATGTGAGAGATATATATATATATATATATATATATATATATATATATATATGATGTGTAGCTCTACCGTGTTACTTTACTTTAACGCTTAGTAAGAAACATCAAGCTAATGAAGAGTGGTGTTCATCCATTTAATGGTGTATCCGAAGTTGTACCTCAGCTATCAAGTGCACTTGTGATTCAGTGTTTTGGTAGCTTCTGTGATCTTAGGTAGTTACTTCAGATATAGTCATTACTGCTACATCATGTTGTGTCCATCTGATAGACCGTATGTCACCAACATTGCAATCAGACACACTGCTGTACACTAATAGATGCGATTCCTCTTACAAAAAGCCACATTTCTTCACATAGCAATGCTTTTGCCCACAGTACTATGACAGCATTTTCCTCAAGATCTCATATATGTATGAAGTGATATTCTACAGGAAGTGAGAATAAGATGACATTCTGCATGTCATTACCTTAGTACATCAACAAATGCACACATACCCTTAGCCAACAGGATGTAATGCCTTACAACCCAATATATCCAGAATTGTACTAACACTTCTACCATGGCACAATCATCTCTACTATATCATGTATTTCTGTTTCAAATTTCAGGTGGTCACATTCACATTGTGACTGTTGGCACAAGTTATACTGTAGTGCATGAATTGTATTTAACCACAGTTATAATGGCATATTTATATGGAATTCACGCCTCTTTATATCAAAAACTATTTATGACACATACATAAGGATGTAATAAATTAGCATACTGAGGGTCACACTTGCAAGACTTCCACAGGGAGTTTGTGATCATCCAGATTCATTAGCCGTCATATTGGAGATAGCTTCTGTTCACCCTGAACGGGCAAATATTATTATAATATATTGAATATAACATAAACATTATTTATCTAATTATTCTTATCCATTTATGCTTATAATGATACATCACTTGCAGATTGTGATCAGTATGGTAGTGAAATGGTTATAGCCTTGCAAAATATGAGTTTCTCCTGCAGCAAGTACATTGAGTACTGGCTTTATAACATACCTATGCAGATAGAGGTCAAAGTTCTAGAACAGTGTAATTACTTGAGTTGAAATAGACTTTGAAAGCCAAATACTGATATTAAAATTGCTCAAGTTGGTTATGTACAACTATGAAATAAAAGAGACATTTGAAAGAGTGAACTCAAGTATCTACAAAGAAATGTTGGAAGGATGGGAATTAACAATACAATTTGTCGTGACCTGTGTGGAAATTAAGCGCCCTTCCCCTAAGATGACTTGTTATTACTTGCAAATTTTAGAAATACAAGGGTAAATACATGGACCTCTAGACAATTGTGGGATACATCTGAGGTCTGTGTCAGGTAATGTCAATGGTTATTGCATGAGAACGTTAATTTGATCTATTTTCTAATTCAGCTCTAGTAAAATGTTTGGCGACCGAAGCGTACCCAAGCTATTAAAGCCATTAGTAGCTTGTCAAATGTTAGCATTTTCTGTTTACTCCTTTTAAAATCCAAGTTGAGTCTTCCAAAGCTTATTAGCATTTCTAACGTTTTCTGCTTAAAATCAAATACTTTAGCAATATCTCAATCAGCTGGTACAGCCTGAAAATATTCGTTTTCTGCGCTCTAGTACTGGTCTTTTTTTTGCTGGAATTTACCCAATCATCTGGCAGTCTTTTCAAAGAATTCGATATAACTCTATCGAAAAAGCCAGCACCCATGAGTTATCCATCTTACTCTTGACTATGGAAGTATGAACTGACCATGTTTTTAGAATTGCTTTTTTTCTAATTTGAATCATCGATTTACTTCAGCAAAATTGTGGGTCCAGTTATGATGACAGCCAACTATGTATTTATGATTTTCTTAAATCTGAATCGCATTGCAAATGCACCTCACTGAATTTTCTAGCCTTTCAGCAGTGGCCTGAGGTTGCTGCCATCTGTTGTGTATCTACTGCTTAAACGTGAACTGAAACTAGAAAACAAAGCGCAAAAAAAAAAAAAAAAAGAAAAGCATAGATCAAACAAGTATGCTCAGTTCGGGCTTGATGTGTGTGTGACCGTGCTAAGGGGCTAGTGTTTGTGCGTGTGACCGCGCCGCAGGGCTTAGTGTTTGCGTGTGTGTGCACTGCAAGCTGTGGGGCTAGTGTTTCTGTGTGTGTGTGTGTGACTGCAAGGCGCGAGGGCTAGTGTTTGTGTGTGTGTGTGTGACCGCAGGCAAGCGAGGGCGAAGGTGTGGACTGGCAGGCGTTTGTGTGCAGACTGTGCAATGAGGGCGAAAGTGTGCGACTGCGCGTTTAGGGCGAGGGGATTCCTGCAGGCGTGCTGCAGGGGCAACTGTGTGACTGCAGGTGCTAAAGGGGCAAGAGTATCACAAAGGCAAGTATGGCACTGCCAAAGGGGCAGAGTGTGACTGCAAGGCGGGGGGCAAGTCTGTCAGTGTGGCTGTGAGACTCCAATTAATGCTTCTTGTTTTGGCTTCATCTCTTCAAATTCAGGTTTTCTGTAATTTTTCAACATAAAGTTAGTAGCCTAGACAGTTCAGCTCTTCATAACCTTACGGTGTAATGCATGCTACAAAGCAAGACCTGCTTGATCACCTGTTCCAGTTTGTTGAACAGATCAACTTTTTTAGTACTGTTTACATGTCCCCCCAGATATAATTTTACCTGTCTAGATTTATCATTTATATATTTGAGATATTAAACTAGATTGCTCTAACCTGGTGTAAGGCCTAATCACAGTTTGTCGATTAATTTGCGATTAGGGAAAGTAAAAAACGAGTTTACAAAATAATTCCACTCGGGATTGCGTTTATTTACGCGCATGTATCGTGAGTTTTCCGCGGCCATAAGTTGAATGAGAGAAGGTACCTTCGTGAAGGAAGCCGATGTTAATTACGCGGAGTTCTAAAATTTCAGATTCCGTATATTGTGCTCTGCAGCGTTTGACTGCGCTACTGACAGATTGTATACCTGAAGCATGTGCCACGGCGCCCTGTTTGCTGCTGTTACGGATTACTGTAGCCCTTCGCATTTACTGATGCTATATTATGGGGCTGTATTTTGAATGATTTTTTTATACTACCGCTTATTTCTGTATAATGCTGGTACGGTAAATGTAAATCGCATGCATTTCTCTGCCAGCCGCCCCATCAGTTTAGCTCAGTAATGCTGGCCAAATGTAATGGTAAAGGTAGTGACCTGCCGCCGCCGTACATGCCCCTGTCCTGTATACCACTTTATGATGAATTTTTTTTTGCATTTAGTAGTAGTTTTTTATGATGCTTGGCTAGTAAATAGAGTTGTGTCGTTTCATTTCCACACTGAGAGTCAAGGTCCACTAGCATTTTTTTATTACAGGAATCAGATCATTGTGCTATCAGAAAAGTAAAGGCACAAATGCAGTAGTCCCAATGCCATAAGCAGACTTTGAGTTGTGTGGCATAAAGGTTTTGGCTTAAGGAGCCATGCTTTTGAGTTGAAACAATAGAAAATGGATGCCATATCAGCTTAAAATCATTCAGTGTTCTGCTCCTAAAAAGTCACTTAAAGCTATTATATTAGTAATACGCTGGATAAGTTTCCATGTTTGAGCTGCTTTATAGAGATTATGCTCAAACATGTAGTATATATACTGAATGAATGGCAAACTGTACTAACATGCTCTTTTAGACAACGCGTATGTTTCGCCACTCATTTTTCTTGTAGAAGAGTTAATTGTTATACCTTGACTTATATTTACAGATACTGTTAGACAAGTAGCATTTTTGTCTTCAGCTTGTAGAGTGTTATTAGCTCCAAGCCAAATGTTATAAAATTTATAGCTGTGTAATTGTTGATGTAAATCTAAATTGTATAATAGCAAACCGGTGAAAAAATAAAATCTTTTATTCTTGTCGTATGAAGAAGCCTGTAAATGTGACTTTTGCACAAATGTTCACTCCATAAAATGATATTTGCCAAACTTAACTGATAGCAGCGACAGTAGCTTTATTACTCACAATGTTGGAACCTAAGGTGTTTCAATATTATCGCAGGCCAAATCGTGTTTACTGGCTAGGCTACAGGTAGTGGACTCCTGTAGTGGCCAATGTGTGTATGGTGCACCCATGCAGCAGCAGCTCTTATCTTGTCCTGAGCATCAGCTTTACGCTCTGCCATCTGTTTATATTCTCTTATAAGATTAAGCTTTAATTTGGGAATACCATTGATATACTTTTATAGCAGTGTAAACTGCCATTCTAAATTGTATATTATAGTGATTAGAAATTTTGCACTGGTAAATGTTTCAAAATCAAACCAGTTGAAGGGAATAACCCATTTAGGTGCATAGGTTCATATTTAGTTATCTTTGCTCCTAGGTAATATACCAACTTAGGGAGAAGTTGTTTGGCTTCTTCGCCACCCATTTTAAATTACTTGGTGGCTCTTTTTGAGGTTAGTGACACTGTGCGCTAAGCTCCATCAGTGACACAGAAGTGATAGCCTGGGCTAAAACTTCTAGTGATCCCACATCCACCTCACTCAACATTCCTCTCTGGAAGAGAGCCAATGAGGGATACTCTACTTTACCTGGACTGGGATTTCATCTCCCAGAGGAAGGGAGCCTCTCTAAGCAGGAATCTGTCCCTCCATGTCCTATTTCCACGCTGAGAAATCAAGCTCCCGGCACGTGAGTCTGGCTGGGACGGATTTTTCAAGAGTACAGCATGTCCACTAAATTCGGTTGGACATGGATTTATATGTCAGCCACAGATCACCTCTGAACAGGTGGTGGTATGCCACTGACAGAGCTGGCGCTTCTTTAACGTAGGTAGCATATGGCATCTGTTTGAGCTCCTTTGATCCTTGTTGAGGTACTTTGGCATTCTGCGCTAAGCGCAGGTGTCTGGTAAGGTACATGTGTGGCATTGTACTCAATTATGAGCCTGTGAGGAAGACTAAATTTGTGTTCACTTATTTATTTTGTGGGATGACTATACAGTGTGTGTGTGTGTGTGTGAGTGTGTGTGTGGCACCAGTGTCTGTTGTGTGTGTGTGTGTGTGTGTGGATGTGTGTCTGTGGAGAGTCAATGTGTGTGTTTGCAGTCATCTGTGAAATTGGTCAGCCACAATCTTTCCTGTGTGTGTGTGTGGAGTACCTGTGTGTGTATGTGAGAGTGTGTGTGTGTGACAGATAAACTGTGAGAGAAGAGGTTCTGTGTGTGTGTGTGTGTGTGTGTGTGTGTGTGTGTGTGTGTGTGTGTGTGTGTGTGTGTGGAGTCTGTGTGTGTGTGGAGTCTCACTTAATTTCCCTCTTTTGTACTGTGATTACATGCCTTCTGATAGATATAGCTTACTTTGCCCATTATCCAAACTGAAACACTGTCAATGGTGTCTTCAGTGAGGGTGACTTCTTCTCCAGGCTGTCATATATATGGATGTGTACATGCATGCAATATTGGGAACACTGAACACATGTATTTCTTTTGCATTGGAGAATTCTCATGCATTTCCTTTGGCTCTTCTCTACATTGTAACAGTACTCATGGCTACAGTCAAAATAGTGCAAGACAGGGATATCAATTTGAACCAAGGTATTGGCGTGTGCCAAGGAAGCGTTTGTGCAACAGTGGTGAGAATCAATCGTGTGATAATAGCAGTCTGTCAAGTATGTCATGGTGCCTATGTGGTGCACAATGATGACCACGTGAATGTATGTTGTGTGTGTGAGCAATTGTGGGCAGAAATAACTTCAACTTCAGGTCACACTGCATGCATAACTGTGTGTTGTGGCATGCCTTTATACCAGTTTAAAACTATATTCAGGCTTCTGTGTGAGAGGGTGTTATCAACCGCAGTGGATGGAGTATGTGTCTGTGTGTGTCTCTGTGTAGTCTGTCTGTGTGTGTGTCTGTCTGTCTGTGTGTCTGACCACAGGATTGCTCTATATTTCAGGTTGTGGGTTGTATGTATATGATGACCGACGTCATATCCTCAGTCTTTTCTTGCCCCAGATGTCAGAAGGCCAAACCAGAAAGGCCACCAAAAACAGAATACCTCCCAAAAACATGCCCAACAACAACCATCACCTAAAGCATAGCACCAAGTCTAACTACAGTGGGGAAGGAGGGAGGGTAAATTGGACTGCAGCAATGTGGATCTTCGAACATCTACATTTATGGTAGGTAAGATATGTTCTTCATCTCACATTGCTGCAGTCCTTACTTATGGGTAGAATCCCAAAGCAACGGGAAAGGGAGGATGGTAAAAATCATAAAGCATTAGGGGCCGCTAAAATGCCCTGTAAAATTGCAGTGGCAAATCCAGCCCTAGACTTAGAGTAAAGAGGAAGGTGGTAATGTTTAGAAAAGGTATGCACTGAACTCCAAGTAGCTGCCTCCAAAATGTCTTTTGTAGCTACCCCCCTTAAAAAGGCCGTAGAAGTAGCAGTAGCCCTAGTGGAATGAGGCCTGATTCCAGCAGGAATCTCCTTACCATGATGGGAATAACAGAAGGAAATACAAAACCCAATCCATTTAGAAATAGTTTGTTTTGAAACAGGTTTACCCTGTGAACCCAAAGCAAAAGAAACAAACAATTGCTGAGACTGTCTGAACTCCTTGGTTCTGCTCAAATAACGCAACTGCCTGTGAATGTCCAAAGTATGCAAAATTTTCTCCCCTTTATTTTGGGGGTTTGCATAAAAAGTAGGCAAATGAATAGTTTGATTTAAGGCCACACTAGAAACCACCTTAGGCATAAAGGAAGGATTGATGCAAAGATACCCTATCCTTATGAAAAATCAGGAAAGGCTCCACTGCCATGAGGGCCTGTAATTCCAGAAACCCTTCTTGCAAAGGTAATGGCCAACAAAAGCAGTTTTCCATGACAAATACTTTAACTCGGCAGTAGCTGCAGGCTCAAAGGTTGTAGAGTAAGTTTTCCAACACAAAATTGAGATCCCAAGCAGGAGTAGGAGCTCTACGTGGGGTCTTATATTCTTTGCCCTCTAAGAAATTGCTTAAACCAAGGATGAGAGAATAAAGGAGGGTCACAATCATAGTGAGCAGAAATGGCTGCAGCATGGACCTTTATTGAGGAGAAAGACAAACCCTTGTCCAATAACTCAGTAAGATATTGAAGAGCAACACTTAAATCAGGTTTGGAGACATCAAAGTCCTTTCCTTTGCTCCAAACAAAAAATCTCCTCCATTTATCAGCGTAAACTTTCCTGGTACTAGGCCTCCTGGCCTCCAAAATAACATTCAAAACTTGTTGTGGAAGATGAGACCCTCCAGAGTCTAAAACTGAATATGCCAGGCTGTTAGATGTAGAGACTGAATCTTGACATTGAGGGAGTGACTGTCCTCTTGTGACAAAAGGTGCGGAATCAAAGGCAGAGGCCATGGAGGTTCGTGCTAAAGCTCCTCAGTAGTGGGTACCAGTGTTGTCGAGGCCAATCCGGTGCTATCAAAATCATGGTTGGCTTGTCTTGTCTGGCCTTCAAGAGTACCTTGGGAAGAAGAGGCAGAGGTGGAAAGGCATATACCTGCAGATTGTTCCAACTGAATGATAGAGCGTCCACCTTCCAAGCTGTGTGATGAAACATTTTTGTGAAAAACTTTGGCAACTGGTAATTTAGTGGAGAAGCGAACAGATCTATGTCTGGAGTTCCCCATAACACTGTCAACTGTTGAAATACATGAGGATCCAATTTCCACTCGTGAGGATCCACTATATGTCTGCTCAATACATCTGCTAAGGAGTTCTGTGCTCCTGGTAGAAACCTTGCCTGAAGATTGAGGTGTAGATTGAGAGCAGTTTCCCACAGAATCATCGCTTGCTTGCAAAGAGGGTAAGAATGGGTTCCCCCCTGCTTGTTGATGTACCACATGACAGTAGTGTTGTCTGTTTGAATCAACACCTGCCCTGGGTGAAGTAAATCTTTGAAAGCCATCAATGCAAAATGGACTGCTAACATTTCCTTCAAGTTGATATGCAAATGTTGGAGTTTGACAGGCCACGTGTTTTGCACCCATTTTCCATTGAGGTGTGCTCCCCAAGCCTTGTCCGAGGCATCTGTCGTTAGAATCTGACTCGCCTCTGGCGAGTCACAGAGAGTCCCCTGTTTAGGTGACATTCCTGAGCCCACCTCTAAAACTTCTTGCGAATGCAAGGTGTTATCTGAATGACAGTGTCTAGATTTTGGCAGTGCTGTGTCCATACATTTTGAGATACCATTGAAGCTTCCTCATATGCAATTTGGCATTGGGAAGCACCAGAATACAAGATGCCATGAACCCCAAGGCTTGAAGGACTGTCCTTGCAGTCAGCCAGGACCGTAGAGACATTTGATGGAAATAAAGAAAGGCTTCTTTGTTTGTCCGGGGTCAAAAGGCCATCTGGGAAGCTGTATTCAGTCTCACACCCAGAAAGCACCGTCCTGAGAGGGTACTAGACTGGACTTTGTTTAGTTCACAGAATACCCTAGGCATCTTAACACTGCCATCACATACTGTAGATGATGAAGAAGTTAAGTCCTTTTCTTGTGCAATAATCAGGCAATCGTCCAAATAAGGATAAATCTGTATTCCTCTTAGTCTGAAAAATGCTATCACTGGAGCCAGAACCTTTGTGAACACTCTGGGCGCAGTAGATAAGCCAAAGGGCAATGCAGAGAACTGATAATGTAAATTTCCAGCCCAGCAGGTACCTCCTGCAACTGGGCCTGATAGGAACATGAAGGTAAGCCTCTTTGAGATCCAGAGTAACCATCCAGTGATCTTTTCCCAACAGAGGTAAAAGTTGTTGTAAAGTCAGCATCTTGAACTTTGGAATATCCAGGTAAGTGTTGAGGATAGATAAATCCAAAATTGGTCTCCACGTGTTTCCTTTCTTTGGAACTAGAAACAGGCGAGAATAAAATCCTAGGCCCACTTCTGACAGAGGAACTGGCTGTATAGCTCCTATTTGAAGAAGTAAAGAAATTTGTCTGAGCCTCTATCCTTTGCGAGGAGGGACGTCTGGCATGCCTTTGAAAGGAGGCATGGTATGGAAATAGAACTTGTAACCTCGGTTTATAATGTCCAATACCCATTTGTCCTGGGTGACTAAATGCCAATTTTGCTTGAAAAAAGCCAACTTTCCTCCCAAAGGAGCTGCCAGGCAAGAAGAATCTGGCAGCTGAAAATGTAGGTCATTGGGCCTGTTTACGAAAGGACTGGCCCCTGCCCTCACCAGCAGATTGAGCAGGCGAACTCCATTGTCTCGGCCTGAAAGTACTCTGAGCTCTGCCCCTACCACGCCTAGATATACCCCTAGACTGAGAATCAGAAGAAGGGTACGTCCACCCCTTAGCAGGCCAATTTCTACTAAACTTTGGAGGTTGTACCTGCAAAAAATCTTTCACAGTCTGCATAGACTTAGCCTTGTCTTCCATTTTCTTTAAGACTGACTCCACAGGAGGGCCAAACAAAACTTCAGACTGTAAAGGGGCATCCAGAATTCTAGACTTAACATGCTCAGACAAATTCTGATCCTTAAGCCAGGCGTGCCTATGAATAACTGAACCAGTGGCAGCCACCCTGGAAGAAGCCTGTAAAGCATCAAAACCACATTGCAAAGAGTGCTTACCCACCTGTTCAGAAACATGCACGAAATCCTGCAATTCTTTACACTCTATGCCCTCTGCCAAAGCATCCACTTTAGACCTTAGCTGAGAAAGGAGGAAATTCTGATACTTCAACATATGAAACTGGCAGTTCAAAGCTCTCATTGCTAAAGTAGAAGAGGTATACACCTTCTTACCCCATCTATCCAAAGCTCTAGCTTCCTTATCCAGAGGAACCGGATTCTTAACAACAGAGGCTCTAACACCCTTAGGCCCCTGACTAATAGTTTCTGGGTCCGCCCTAGGACTCTTATACAGATATTTATGAGCCTCAGGCACCCTGTAATACCTGTCCGGTTTAACTGGGGCAGGAGGCACAGAATCTGGATTAAGGGAAGCTTCCGAAAAAACATCTGAAACAACATCCAAAACCAGAGGTATAGCTAAGGGTCTATGCTGTGGTAAAAACAAGAACTCCCTAAGTCTCTTCCGTGAGTCAGAGTAATCCTGTCCCTCCCACTGAAAATGCTCCCTCATGGAATGCAGAGTTTCTGAAAATGAAAAATCCTCTGGGGGAGAAGCAGAAGGAGTGGTATCCTCTGCATCAGAATCAGAATAAGGAGGGAAATCTTGAATGTCTTCAGCAGAAGACTCTGAATCATCTGAGGCCTGCACCAAACTTTCCAACTCTGGCTCCATCCTGGGCCTTTTATCAGGAGGGGGCATAGAACCTCTAATTAAAGTAATCAAATCCTCTGCCATTTTAAGCATGTGCTTTTTAGGCACAGACCCTGAAGAACCAGAACTGACACCAGAGGAAGGCAAGACAGACCTGCCCTTAGAAGGAGCCTTAGAAACAGTAGCAGAAGGCCTAACCACCTTAGGCATAGAAGGGAGAATAGTAACCTGAGAGGCCCTTCAGCCTGACCTGCCTCCTGAGAGGCCACATCCTGTAAAATCAAACTTTCCCCCTGGGACTCAACAGAAACTTCAGCCGGATCCACCTGTTCAGCTGTAGCTTCTAAAGGTCCGGCGTCCGAAACGGACGAATCATCCTGCCTAGGCTTTAAAGATTTGTCTTTGCGCTTAGTAGAAGCAGCCGGAACATCGGACGGCATATTATAATTACACCTCTTGCCAAAGACTAACCTAGTGCAATCTAACCTCCGTTTTATAGTGCGCTTATTAAACCTAGCACAAAACCGACACCCGACTACGTGGTGCTCCGGTCCCAAACAAGGAATACAAAGCGAGTGGTAATCCCTATGCGGTATCTGTTTCCCACAAGAAATACAATTATTCACTTTTTCTGACATCCGGTAAGTAACTGAGGCAAGAAAAAACAAAAATATTCCCCAACGGGGTACTTAGCCAAACTTTGTATCGGTCTGATACTCCGAAAACGAAAAATTTCAGAACGCCGAACGGCACTTGCAACGCTGCTTCTGCATCGGACCATGCGGCAAAAAAGACTGAGGATATGATGTCGGTCATGCGCCTTTATACCCTGACGCTCTGATGTCAGATTTAGGCGCCCATGACCGACGTCAGCCTAATACTTTGGTATTCGGGCCGACCGAGGACAGCGGACTACCCATAAGTAAGGACTGCAGCAATGTGAGATGAAGAACATCCACATTCTATTCGATTCAACGGGAGTATTTATTCCCCATTTTGCAGCATACTTGGACACAGCATCAGTCTCGTCTGCTAGAAGATGCAATGGGTAAGGAAGTAAGGTTAGCTGGAGATGGGCGGTGTGATAGTCCAGGCTATTCTGCAAAGTACTGCTGCTACAGCATGATGGACCTGGATTCATTGTAGATTTCTGCCTGGAGCAGGTCAGCCGAGGTGTATCCTCAGTGGCACTGGAGAAGAAAGCTTTTAAGAAGTGCATGAAAAACTTGATGGATAAAAATGTTAATGTCAGCCTTGTGGCGACAGACAGACATCCTGGAATAAGGTTATTGATGCGCACAGAATTTCCAAAGGTGGATCATCAGTTTGATGTGTGGCATATGACCAAAAATTTGACAAAGAAAATCACTGAAACTGGGAAAAGGAGAGGCAAGCAAGACTTACTGCAGTGGTGCCACAGTATTTCAAATCACCTGTGGTGGTGTGCTGAAACGTTTGAAGGGGATGCAGTAGTACTAGAGGAGAAATGGTTGTCATTGCTCTACCATGTAACCGACCAACACAGTTGGGATGGTGGCAACAAGGTTTCCTGTTGTGGAAATGAAATGCCACTCATCGATGGAGACGAGACGAAGTGGCTGGAAGAAGATGATGCCTATCACAGTGCATTGAAGAGAATTGTTGCTAACAAATTTCTCATTAAAGATTTGAAGCACATCACCAAATTCTGCCATACTGGCGATCTGGAGGTGTTCCATGCATTACTATGCAAATATTGCCCCAAGTTTGAGCACTTCAGTTTTGCAGGAATGAAAGCAAGAATCATACTTGCCATCCTGGATCATAATGAGAACGTTCATAGTGAGCAAGCAGTGGTGAGATTCCCTACAAAGAAGTCAGCAGCAAAGGGAGAGCTAAGGTATCGCGTGGTGTACCCAAAAGAAAACAGGAGTGGGTAGCCAAACCAATATTTGAGAAAAGAAAGTCTGACTACATATATGAACTGATGTTGGAAGTTATAAAAGCTAAATGAGGGATCTTGGAAACGCAACCCATGTCTATACCTGACATACCAAAGAATTTTGCTAAGTGTGAACGTCCTGAGAAGAGTATGGTGATTGCTACACATATTTCACGATTCGGTGACTGTAGTAAACCTCCAGGTTGAAACAGCACATTTACTAATGTGGACTGGGTAAGTAAATGGTGGGAATTTTTTTCAACTAACAGAGTATTATCCCCAGCTATTGATGGTACTAGGCGAGACTACACCTATACCATTAATAGCTCACTGCAGTTAAATTAATTTTAACTGTTTTGTGGTTCTAACGACTGCTAGAATATGCAAGATTAGCCCTGATTGACCAGTTAAGTGACAGCCATTGGGATGCACCCGGGCATTCTGTACAGCTTCAGAGATCTTACTGGAACTGGACCACATGTGGGGCGTACCTCAAATGCACCTGTTTGCCTTTTCCAACAGGCAATTAGGCTGGCATTGCAAAATGACAAGGCAGTGATAAGCGATGCTATCTCCACCTCTTGGCAGGGGAATTGTCTGCATGCTGTACCACCCTTCAGAGTCTTTCCAAATGTGCAGCTGAAACTTAAGCTGGAAAAAGTGTACATCTTTAGGTTGACTCAATACTGGTCAAGAGAGCCCTGGTTCCCTCTATGGTCAATCACACCAAGTTACCACACTCAGTGGACCAACTAAACACTGTAGTGATCACAGATGAACAAGGCAATCTTGCCTATCAAAGAGGAAAATATTTTCCATGAAGTTTCGAATTTTTTCGAGACACAGAAAAGTAACATCCACCTAATCCGGTATTGTGTAGTAATGAATACAGAGGGGTGCATAATGAGCTATAAACTGACTTTTTTTTAGATATGTCTCCATTTCGCAACCTGAATGGACCGTTATACAGACTACCTTCAGAACCTTCAGGAAGGGGGTTCTACGTTTAAGAAAACATATGAAATGGACACCTACATGGGTTTAACTAGAAGGAAAAAGTACTGAACAGAATCCCCTGTGAGACATGTTAAAGACTCGCCTAAATGTATGTACATGAAGCAATGACATTTGACGGGCAGTAACCTTGGACGGGAGGGTCTCCCGTCAAGTTGATGTAATGTTTTTGCTCAAGAACAAAGCGTCCTTCATGGCAATGGTGATAGACCTATTCAGGAACCTGTTATGCATACTGTGGATGTTCACAGACTAATTGGGTTTTGTGCACATATCAGAGTGTGTAAAACAGTTGATTTTGTCTTTGCACCCCCTGGCTGTGTGGAAAAGTAGTGGTCATACTCCACATTTCAGCCTCTTTTCTGCAAGGTAATTTCATTTGGCTACCTGTACCATGGAAACACATTGCATGGAAGTAGTACAACTCACTACAAAAGATCCATGGCCTCTTCAGGGGACTTAAGGAACGTGGCACCACCACCAATGCTACCATTGAAGTAGCTAGTTGTTCCATAGATGAGACGTTGTGTAAAAATGCAAGCAGGACAATCACAATGGGCAGAGCTAGATTGGAGCGGGATGTCATCCACCTTTTCCTAGGGAAACATCTAGCAAAGAATAGAGTTCATGGTGAGCTGCGGAAGGCAACCACATGGAATAGTACAACAGTGGAACTGGAGGACAAAGTTGTGTGAATTGTTACCCGAAAGATGTCCATGCCTTCCATGTTGCAGTATTACTTCACACACTCCCCATCCTGTGATTGTGCACTGGCTCCTGTGGGTGGCACTGGACAATGTTCATCGTGCATACAGCTGCAGTCATCACAAATGGGTTGTCCTGCCATCAGGCGATCCCACTCAGTCGGCAGTATTCCAAAGTCCTGGTCCGGCGTCGTTTGTCTTCACTTCTTCCCTGAAGTTAGTGCGGCATGGGTATAAAGAAAACAGCAGAGGCAATTTTCTTCAGTATTTCTTGCCACGCGGTGCCCGAGGCAGAAGCAGTTTGCAAGTGCCGGTCGGCCAGCTCATGAGAACTAAATATCAGCATTCCAAAGTCATCTAAAAAGCTAAGTACCCCATTGGGGATAATTTTCTTGGCTCAGACCAATGTCACTAAAAGCAGTAAAAGTTAATTGTATTTCTTGTGGGAAGCAAATACCTCAGGGATTTACATTCCCTTTGCATACCTTGCTTAGGCCCAGACCACTACGTCTCTGCCTGTCGCTTTTGTGCTTTCAATATGCGCACTATAAAGCGTCGGGGCAAGTTTGCTGAAAATCTTTTTGGAGAAGTTTTGAATTTTACAATGTCGTCTGATAAACCGACTACGCATTTACACAAAACACAAGGAAAAGGCCAGACACATGCGGTCCGCGGCCTCTACCAACACCACGCTTAAGCCGACCTCTAGTGTCCCAGTTTGCAGCAAGACTATGACACAGCCTCTGCCTACAGACGACACCTCTTTAGCAGTACCTTCGGTACCCGAGGCTGGTGTGTCTGCCAAAATCTTACCTGGCTATACCGAAGCCTCCTTTGCTACTGATGCTGAGACGGTCGAGAAATCTGCCTCTTCTCATGGCGTCTTCAGACCTCCCTCTACCTTCTCTATAAAGCCCTTTACCAAGGCCAAGGCTTCCAAACACACCAGGAAACCGTTTTGTAAGGGCCCCTCACCTGGAACCCCAACGAAGAAGCAGATGCTTAAAATGGCTGAGGACTTGATTACTCTCTTCAGGGGTACTCACCCACCCCCACAGATAAAAGGCCTACTCACCCACCCCCACAGATAAAAGGCCTAGAGTGGAGGAATAATCCCTGTCCTCAGAACAGGCTTCCATCATTTGAGCTTACAACATAGGCCTCTGGCTATACCCCCTGTTTTGGATATAGTCGATGGTCTATTCAGAGTCTTGTCTCACTCTGAATTTGTTGCCATGACATTTCATGGGCACTAACCTGGGACTGTAGGGTCTCCCATCTAGTCGATATGTTTTTGCTGAAGACAAAACCGTCCATGGCAATGGCGATAGACCTATTCAGGAACCTCTGTTATCCATACTGTGGATGTTCACAGACTAATTGTG
This sequence comes from Protopterus annectens, assembly GCF_019279795.1. Lineage (NCBI taxonomy): Eukaryota > Metazoa > Chordata > Ceratodontiformes > Protopteridae > Protopterus > Protopterus annectens. The sequence goes on from NC_056731.1 coordinate 1,772,553,112, forward strand.
TTTTATGCACATATCAGAGTTTAAAGAGTTGAGGATTTTGTCTTTGCACCCCCTGGCTGTGTGGAAAAGTAGTGGTCATACTCCACATTTCAGCCTCTTTTCTGCAAGTTAATTACATTTGGCTACCTGTGCGATGGAATCACATTGCATGGAAGTAGTACAGCTCACTACAGAAGACCATCGTGTTCAATGCAATGTCTAACATGGTGCTACAATGAATTCATGTGATGTGAAATGGAGTCTACAAATGGGTTATGGATGGTTTGTGATGTGTAATGTTAAGGTTTCCTGACTTGATGAATATAGCTAACTGGATTGGTTCTTAAGTTGTTAATGGATGGTAAATTAAATGGTGTGTGTCTGATAGTTAAATGGATGGAATTGATAAGCTATGTAAGGTAGAATTGTATTACTGATGGTGTATGGACTGGCTATTACATGCAGTCACTAAATGTATCTTTTTGGCTTCCTCTGTGAATGGTATGATTAGAGTCCTGCACATTACACACTTGGAAAGTGCCATTTTCAATGGAGTATCAATCCAAGCATGAAATAGTGAAGCATTCATAGCATTGAGGGAGCAGGTTGTAAAGTAGGCATAGTAGTTTGTAACAAGTTGGTCCATGTGAAACTTTTGTTTGCTTGTGGTCATTTGGGAACAAGTAGCTGAGCATGCAAGTTTGCAATTTTGAGGTACATGGTGTTCCTGCTGTTGAGCAGTTGAGGCTCTGGACAAATGATAATATTTTATGGAATGTGTACTGGTATTGTGAAGTGATAATAAAGTTTTCAGAAATAGTGAAGTGATGATAAAGTTTTCAGAAATAGTGATGTGTATGTGTGCTGCGAGAATTAAATAAAATAACAAAGGTCAATCGATTGGCATAACTTGTGCAAGATCTGTCATGTTGTGCAGATGTAGACAAAGAGACCGCTATTGTGAAATGTATCGTCTTAGCCTTGATTTGCAGTACTATTGTGTGAATGATGGAGCGGTATGAAGTTGTGTATGATTCCTTTTTATTTGTCGGCAGCTGGAGCTTGTACAGTGTCTAAGGACTGGTCCTTGGTGAATAAATGTAGGCATGTAGATTTTTTGGCTGGGCAAGCGTCGCATGCATCTGGAAGACTGTTGCATGCAACTGGTGATGTGAGTGGATCAGGCTGTAGATGGAAGTATTGTGGTGTGAGTGGACCTCTGTGATGCTGGCTACCTTGATGAGGTACAGAGGCTTTACACAATAGTGCTTAGGGATTGCCACTTTTGCACATTGTAAACCAAAAGCCAGCTAATCTTGTATGTCTGAGGGATCAGTTGACTTCTGGTACATTTTTAAAAATTAAATGGTATATGATTGCTATAGATTTGTAAGGTCCATTAAAATAAACTGTTTCATAGGTGATGGATCTTCATTACGCTGCAGTCTTAATGTATACAGGGGTTATATTTATAGAGATAAATGGATAGAGCGCAGACTTTGTAAATTGAGATACTGTAAAGCAAAAAATGTAGTAAGACCATGCATACTAAAGCGGTGAAATTCTGAGTAAACCAATATATGGTGCAGTATATGCAGTTGACCATTGCTGGAACTGTGAAGTCCAGCCAAATAAGTTGACTAATCTCACTATTAAGAAGAGCCCTACTGATGAAGTACAGTAACGGCTACAAAAAGAGGATAATTTTGCAGTGACCATGCGTAGACAGTAACAGCATGTTATTGCACAAGACGATGTCTGGCACAATTAAAGTGCAACAAATTACAACTGGTATGCATTACCATAAGTTTTTTTTAATATTGACTCAAAGCATGTGGGTGCTGTCATGCAGGTCTGAAATTATTTGTTTATAGTGTATCATGTTAGCTATTTAAACAGGAAGGGAAAAAGGCAGACTAGCAAACAATACATTGGTCTGGTCACCTGCTGTGATGAGCTGTCAATCACATGCAGATAATGGCTCAAATTACCCTTGGCTCTTTGACAGCTAGGGAAGGTAGCTGTGAAGTGGGAGGGGAGATTCATTGAGCTAGATTCCAGCCTTCACAAAAGAAAGCAATTTAGTATTTGAAAGGAGAAAAAGCTAGAAAATGCACATTTGCGTTCTGTTCTGTAGCATTTGCACTGCTTGTGTTTCAAGTGGTCATTGAAAAAGGATAACAATTTAACCAAAAGTAGTGGATTTGAAGACTGCAGTGAATGCCTGTTAAGTCAATGAAGTCACAGCAACTTAAGGGGAAAAGTGGCAGATCTGATGCAATTTTTGGGAGACAAATAATGCATTCTGGGATACTTGAGGCAGAGTAAACAGTCTGAATTTTTTCAATATGCCAGACCCCATGTGGTCAGAGTCAGAAATTGCATCTAAAAATATCTAAAAAGCTCAAAATAATCTCAGAGTGCTGTTAAAATGTAGGAAACATCAAACCATGATGAAATTAATAGGTTTTTTTTGAGTCTGAGGGCGCGGTTGTCCTTTAAGGCCTGCACTACCAAATTTAAATCCCATGGTGGATCAGGGTCTTTATAGGGAGGTCTCAGCAAGAGAGTGCCTCTCAAAAAGGACTTGCAAAATTTAGATGAAGCCAAGGAAGAATTCTCAGAACCAATATGAAAGTTAAAGATCGCTGCTAATTAAGCTATAATAGTTGAAGAGCTAGCTCCTTCATTAAAATTGTTGCCAAAACTTCAAGGAACTCTGTACAGAGGCTGAGAAGGGGTTAATATGTTTTGATGTGCCCAAAAACAAACCTTTTCCATTTACTTCTGTAAAGTTTTCTTGTAGAAGCCTTATAGGAAGATAAAAGTATATATCAGGCGGGGGAAGAGAGCATTGATTGTCTGGCTATTAAAGGAATTGGAGAAAACACGCTGTTAGCTTGAGGTCTGAGATATCTGGATGAGTTATGCCTGTTGGGTGAGACAGGCGATCAGGAATCAAATCCACAATCCAAGGTTGATAAAGTAGATGAGGCCAAAGGAAGGGGTACCAAATCTGCCAATGCAAATAAAGTGCAATGAGGATGACTTTGCTCTTCAACCGTGCAGCTTTCTGTAGAAACTTGGGAATTAGGGGAGTTGTGGGATAGGCATAGAAGAGACTGGGGAGCAGAACATCCCTTGGTGATTCCTCCCGGTAGGGGGGTTAGGGCAAAGAAGTCGCCGCACTTGTTGTTTAGGGGAGATGCAAAAAGATCATAGCAAGGCTGGCCCCATTGATGGAAAATCATTTCTGACACTTCCATATTAAGAGACCACTTGTGAGGTTGTAGAATGGACCTGCTCAATTTGTCTATCATGCTGGACTTCCACGGAATGTGCACTGCTATCAGAAAGCATTTGGAAGAGATTCTCCACTGCCACACTCTGAGGGCTTCTCGACACAAGGGGTAAGAACTGGTTTCCCATTGTTTGTTGCTGTACCAAACTACTGACACGTTGTCCGTCTGAATCACAATTGTCCCAAAAGGGCATCTTGGAAGGCCTGCAATGCTGAGAGCACTGTTCTTATTTCGAGGAAATTGATGTTTCCCCCAGGAAGTTCCCCCCACACTATCTGGGAAGTGTCCATGGTCATTATAGGCTTGGGCTGTGGGAGAGTGAAAGGATAGCCTTGCAGATCCTGATCTGATAGAATCCACCACCAAAGATATCTTTTGCATGGTTCAGTGATTCTGATTTGGACTGAGCTGTGTGATAAAGACTAGACCATTGTGCTGCTAACATGATACATGTTGGTTTTCTGTTTCTTTTTGACAGGAGTAACTGTGTTACTGATGATAGCTGCTGCCTCCCCAGGAGTGGGCACAGCATTCTGACACAACAGGAAAACTTTCCCTGTTCCCTCTCCCAGGACTGACAAGATGGTTCTCTCTTGCCCACTGAGGGGACCCCAACAACCTGGAGGATGTGGCTAACCCCCATTTCACAGTGGCTGTAGGATCTACACCAGAGGCATCCAGGATAAAAGAAGAGTGGTGAGGCACAACAAATGGCCACAGCAGAGTCAATCACCTGCAGCTGAGGCAAAATGCTAGCCTGCTGTGGTGGCAAAGGCTGTTTGCATAACTTTTTCTTTTTGTGGCTGGAAAAAGGACTGATTGTGGGAATGGCAATCTCTTTCATGGTCTAGCCGAAAATGGTGCCGCCACCCTGAGGAAAACAAGCAACAATGGCAGTAAAACTACAAGTCCTCAAAAGTTACTTTTATTTTTTTTTTGACAGAAAAAATACAGTATAAAGCACTTTCAAACACTATGGCAGCCCGAAAAGATTACAAGAAACAATTATTCCATAGACAAGATTTTATCAATTAAATAATTCTACTTTTAAACTGACAGCAACAAGTGCTTTGTTTAAAAGTACATTATAGTCTTGAGACAATCCATTAAAAACAACACTCCTAGCTTAAAAAAGTTATGCACTTATGATAAGGTTCCATCTGTTATCAGTTTTCATTCTTCCTCAACTGCTGGGTTCAGATCCAACTAGGCTATTACTTTAGCTCATGGCTACCAAAAACCTCTCAAGCTTCTCCCATACTCATAATGCACCAACATCTAACATACCTGAGACCTTGTTTGCTGGTATACATAAAGTAGGAAGTACTGATATAATCCTGTCAGCAGAAAGCCATAACTGGAGCTCAACATGAGGAAAATGGGTGTCTTTATAGGCTTGCATTCTTCCAGAAGTCAACTGTGAAAAAGGTTGGGGGTTGGTGGGTATGAAGTTGTGGAAGAATGAAAATGGACAACACAGATGGAACATTATGGTAAGTACATAACTTTTTTATCTGATGATGTCAATTTTCATTCTTTCCTCATCTGTTGGGACAGAGTCCCCACCTAGTTAAAATCCCGGGTGGACTAAGGAAGGATATTCATGAGCACATTTGAGCCAAAGGCTGTTCTTCCCCCCAGTACCAGATCCAATTTGTAATGCACAATAAAGGTATGAGGAATGACCCAAGATGCAGCAGCACATCTGTCATCCATGGAATCCCTAGATAGAAACACTGAAGAAGTTGCATGGACCTAGCTGAATGGACTCAAAGGTTTTGGTAACGATAAACCCAAGGTGTTGTAGACAAATGATATGCAATCCGTCAACCATCTGGCTAAAGTTACCTTTGCAACTGGTTTGCCCAATTTAGAATCCACAAAGGACACAAATAATTGATATTGTCTTCCTAATTTTTTGTTTTGTGTAAGTAAAACATTGTCTGTGAACATTCAATAAATGCAACATATATTCAACTTTTTTTGCAACTTTAGGAAAGAAGACTGGCAGATTAATGGACTGGTTGACACTGGATTCTGACACCACCTTTGGAAGGAAAAAAAGGTTTGCACGTAATGTGACTCTATCCTTGTGAAAAAAATCAAGTAGGGAGGTATAGAGGACAATGCCTGAAACACCAAACTTCTTCTACGATAGGTAATGCCTCTAGAAAGATAGTTTTCCAGGTCAGAAATTTAAGATCACATTTTGCTGCTGGCTCAAAGGGGAATGAATTAAGGCCTGGAGTACCACATATAAATCCCATGGTGGATTACGGTCTTTATAGGGAGGTCTCAGCAAGACAGTGCCTCTCAAAAAGGACTTGCAAAGCTTAGATGAAGCCAAGGAAGAATTCTCAGAATCAATATGAAAGTTACAGATTGCTGCTAATTAAACCATAATCGTTGAAGAGCTAGCTCCTTCATTAAAAATCATTGCCAAAACGTCAAGGAACTCTGCAAAGAGGCTGAGAAGGGGTTAATATAATTTCTGATGTGCCCAAAAAACAAATCTTTTCCATTTACTTCTGTAAAGCTTTTTTGTAGAAGCCTTATAGGAAGATAAAAGTATATGTCAGGTGGGGGAAGAGAGCATTGGTTGTCTGGCTATTAAAGGAATTGGAGAAAACACTGTTAGCTTGAGGTTTGAGATATCTGGATGAGTTATGCCTGTTGGTTGAGACAGATCATCTGGAATCAGGTCCACAATCCAAGACTGATAAAGTAGATGAGGCCAAGAGAAGGGGTACCAAATCTGCCAATGCAAGTAAAGTGCAATGTGGGTGACTTTGCTCTTCAACCAGGTTAACTTTCTGTAGAAACTTGGGAATTAGGGGAGTTGCTATATAGGCATAGAAGAGACTGAGGAGCCAATCATGGAGCAGAGCATCCTTTGGTGATTCCTCCCGGTGGGGGGTCAGGGGAAAGAAGCTGCTGCACTTGCTGTTTAGAGGAGATGCAAAAAGATCATACCAAGGCTGGCCACATTGATGGAAAATCATTTCTGACACTTTCATGTTAAGAGACCACTTGTAAGATAATAGAATGGATCTGCTTAATTTGTCTACTATCATGTTGGACTTCCCCAGAATGTGCACTGCTATCAGAAAGCACAGTTGGAAGAGATTGTCCACTGCCACACTCTGAGGACTTCTTGACACAAGGGGTAAGAGCTGGTTTCCCCTTGTTTGTCGATGTACCAAACTACTGACACGTTGTCCATCTGAATCACAATTGTCTCAAAAGGGTGTGTTGGAAGGCCTGCAATGCTAAGAGCACTGCTCTCATTTCCAGGACATTGATGTTTTCCCCAGAAAGTGCCTCCCACCCATTCTGGGATGTGTCCATGATCATTATAGCCTTGGGCTGAGGGAGAGTGAAAGGATGGCCTTGCAGAACCTGATCTGATTGAATCTACCCCCAAAGATATCTTTTGCACACTTCGGTGATTCTGATTTGGACTGGCATGTGTTGATAAAGAACAGACCATTGTGTTGCTAACATCCACTGAAGAATTCTCAGAATTCTTATGGAAAATCTTGCTAGAGGAACTAGGACTATAGTTGCTGACAGTGATCCCAAGGCTTGCAGAACCAATTGGGCTGAGATTGCGGTACTGTGAATTATCTTCCTGACCTGCAATCTGATAGTTTGTACTCTTGAAAGAGAAGGAGAAGCAGTAACTGATACAATGTTGAAAATTGCTCCTATAAATTCCAGTGTTTGAGATGGCTCTAACTGAAATTTGTTGTAATTTATGGTTATCCACAGACAGGAGGAAGTCTGGATTACCTGATCTCATGCTCTTATCAGTAGATGCCTGGTCGGGGTGGTAATGAGACAGTCATCCAGGTACATAAACACTCAAAATCCCTGCAGTCTGAAGTCAGCTACTACAACTGTCATGCATTTGTTGAACACCTTGGGGGCTGTGGTGAGGCCAAAGGACAGTGCTCTGAACTGGTAATGACTGGCTCCCAGCCAGAAGCGTAGATACCTTTTGGACTGTCTGTTCATTTTTATGTGATAGTATGCATCCTGAAGGTCTATCAAACACATCCAGTTATTCTTGCACAAAAATTACAGAATGGACTGAACTGTGACTATCCGAAACTTTCTGCGTGAAACTGATTTGTTCAAGTTGCTGAGATTTAAAATTGGTCTCCATTCCCATGTTTTCTTTGGCACTAAAAAGTTCCGGATTTTATCTGGTCTGGTGAACCTCTTGGTAGGACGCTTTTTTCTAGCAGCTTTTGTATTTCTAGTGCTGCAGCTTTCCTCTGACTGGGTGGAATATCTGGAAATTTGCATACAGAAGGAGGTGGAAGGGAAAAGGGAATAACCTCTGGAAATAATCCCCTACACCCACATATCTTTTATGATGCCTAGTCAGGCTCTCTGGTGCAGGGATAAACAACCCACATTTGCCTCCAGAGGTGGACAATCGGGCCTTCTCTCAGGAGGGCTGGTAGGGTTTGTCAGAGAAGGAATCTCTAGACCCTTGGTTCTGCAGGCATCCTCTGCCGCATAGGCAGCATCTTCCATTTGATTTCTCCCCTCTACCCCTGGGGGAACTATCTCCACATGGATCTTGGAAAGTACCCTGGGACTTATTAAACCACATTGGTTCCTAGAAAAGATCCTTTGAGGGGTCACAAAATGTATTCTCACTGCAGAGAAGCTCTTTCCATCCTGCTCACACCTGGACAGTGTGCCCACAACTTTAGGGCCAAACAGCAAACTGATGTCAAAGGATGCATTGAGGATCAAGGACTTGAATGGCTCCGCAAAATCATACAAGCATATCCAGGCATGCCTCCTAGTAGAAATGCTTGAACCCATCGACCTTGAGGCACCTAAAGCTGTATATGATATAAGCATCATGGACAAATTAGAAATGTATTGCAGGGTAGTCAACTGTGAGGCTACAGAAGTCTGAACCTCAGCAGTAGTCATCGCAGAAAGGGATTCTGATAGTTGTCTGATCAAGTCCATTTGAGGTCTTGTAAAGTGTGCCAGGTAGTTCAGTGACCTGAGAATGAATTTCACAGAAGCATACACATGCTTCCCAAATCTGTCCAATGCCCTAGATTCCCTGTTAGGTGGATGGACAGAGGAACTCTGTTCAGCAAATTCCTTCCTGGTGGCCACCGTCACGACCGTGGCATTTACGGTCACTCCCTTGCTCCAATATTCCCTTCCTACAGGAGGTGCCAGAACCTGATCTTGTCTCCTGGGGATGAGCTCAGCTGTATCAGGCTCCTTCCATGTCTACATAGAGATCAAGTCAATGAGCTCACCAGTGGGTGGAGTAACCCAGGAGGTAGATGGGCCAGCCCCAAAAGCCTCCAGAAATACTGATTCCTCTGCTGAAGAACCGTTAGAGGACCAACCTCACCTCTGCTAAAGGATTTCAAGGATGTCTCCAAAGGAGATGTCTTTGGGTGGTAATCTTGGGGACCCTTCCCTTTCATCAAAATCAGTATACTCTGTGGTTGACTCCTGAGGGGAGCCTAAGTGCTTCCTTTTACTCATCCTCTTCCTCGGGACGTCCTTAGTGGGGTGCTCCAGAGAAGTATCGGAAGAGATTGAAATACCCTGTTAGGTAACTTGGAGATTTTGGGCTGGCTGTCCCTGTGGCATAGAATGAGGCGGCTCAAGGCACAAAGGCACAAAGACACAAAGGATCTAGAGGAAAGATCCGAGGAGGTAGGATCCATCCGTCCTTCCAAAGCAGAGAATACTCTCTTCACTACCTCAAAGGCAGAACGCCCTGAGGAGAAGGAAGACAATGGAGCCAAGAAACCAGCCTTCTGGGCCACTAGTTTGCCCTACCCTAAAGGCAATCTACCCAAGGCGGACGTCAGAGCCGAGCTGTCCAATTTGGAGTCTACTCTAGCACCTCTGATCAGACAGGGGCTCTTTGTCTCCGAGAATCATCTGACTACAAAGACATCGGAGCCAGTGCACACAGAGATAGCTTTGGAAGCAAAGATAAGAATATCTTGCGGATCTGGACCAGGCGGACCCAGAAGGCTTGGATCCCAGGGCTTTGAAATGATCAGCTGGATCAGAGAAGGAGCTGGAATTGGCACACTGGTATAAAGATGGACTTCCTGACTCGAAGCGGTAGGAGCTGGGAGAACTCCCATCTGCATTTGCACTAAGAGGAACCTCCTCATCATTCTGTCTATGTCAGGTTCAGTCAAACTTCTGGAAGAACGAAAGGAAGTTAGTGATGAGGACTTAAGTGCCGGTATTTCAAAAAGAGAGAAGGTACTGGATTCAAACTTGGTGAGTATCTGGTTCTGGGTAATAATCTCGGATCTGAAATGCTTGGATCTGAAGAGAGTTTTTTTCAGATCTGACGCTGATAGAACCACAGCAGCCTTTGGATCCAGTTTGAGTGTTTTCTTTGTTGGCTTTGAGGATGATGGAGTCAAGGATCCTAAAGGCTTAGGAGACTTAGTAGAAGGCTTCTTTGATTTAGATTTGGGGGACTGAGCCCCAGAAATAGCTTCTGAGAATTAAGGAAGTAGGAAGTAATTCTTTCAAAACAAGGTTTTTTTTTTCTATCTGCAATGGCATGTGGATGAAGTTTTTGCAAATAGCACAATCAACTTGAAGGTGGTCCAGGCCCAAACAACATACACAAAGTGTGAGCATCGGACAAGGGCAACTTGTGCCCATATTTTTGGCACTTCTTAAAACCTGTAGGGCCTTTTTCTGACATTCTGACACATAACAAAAAAATGAACAACAACAAGTAAAGTCACTTTTTTTTAAATCAAGGAAGAAATGGAAAGAGAGAGAGAGACAGAGCAATACCAGCGATGGTATTAAGAATTACACAGAAAGTGTAAAAAAAAAGCAATATAAAGAACAAACAGTATCAACTATGGAATGAAAGAACTACACAGTGTAATAAAAGGGAGAATTAACTAGTAAGAAAAAGTGAAAAGGAAATTTTAAAAGACTTATTTAAATGAATCGCTCGAGAGCTCAATATGACTACGTCTAATTGCCAAAGTGGCAAACAAGATGTGAGATATGCTGGGGTTGGTTCATTATGGATAAGGGAGAAGCTTGTGAGTTTTTTGGTGGCCACAAGCTAAAATAATGGCAGAGTCAGATCCCAGTGTCGGATCCAAACCCAACAGTTGAGGAAACAATGAAAATTGACAACATCATCAGATAACTTTCCTGAAGAGGAAAGTAATAAAACTTCAAAAAAAGCTTATCTTGCTAGAAGCTCCATTTTGCCTGAGAGTGTTTCTTAAACAATCTGGAATTAAGAGCTGACATAAGTATATTTTTTGCACTTTAGTAACTGTTCAGTGTTTATCAGTATGGCACAGTTTGTACTTATTTGCTTAACAGTACTGCATTGGTTTTATTTATTTGCTTAATAGTACTGCACTGGTTTTATTTTTTTGCTTGAATGAATTCTTTACTTTTCCGTGTCTGCATTTATATATTTGCTGACCTCTGGTTGAATTTTTATTTTTCTCCCACTATCCCACCGCACTACTGTTGTGTTCTTAAAGTTGGTGGCTTTTGCTGTTGCCCGCCCTAACTGTAAATCTGATCTGGGACACTCCACCCAGTCCCATCTCATTAGCATTTGGGAAGGCCAAACTCCTTAGTTCCTTAACCTTGAATTATCAAGTGTTCCTCCTCTCTCCCTTGCTACTTTACTAAAACACGAACAAGAAAAAAGAACACAATTTATACAGCTGCTTTTACTGTACTTCTGTTTCCTCCTCCCACTCTATTACTTCAACTTGATTTTTCTGCTACTTGCTGCTGCTTGTTCTCTAAAGTGTTCAACTGCATCTTTTCTGTTGCATTTATTACTGCTTGTTTACACAGCCTGTTTAAATTGTGTTATTCTAAGCCTCTTAGTTTTGGTTTAAGCACATGGGCTTTAGGCCTACCCCTTAGCTCTCCCTGACATTTCTCCCTCAGATTCTGACAAATATGGATAGACAATTTCCTACAGTTTCTCCTGCCAGCCTGGTCGATATAGGCATCCTGAGACAGTGTAGCAACTGCCTCATGTACAAAGACAACCATCTTCTACTACCACCTAAGAACACAATTTACGAGAGATGCAATTACATTAGGAACCTAGAGTCTATGCTCTCTCTCTCACAAGCCAATAATATCGGGCACTGAGAAGGTTGTCGATACAATCACTACACTTCAAACACCACCCACACAACATAAATCCACATATGTTTTTGTTTAGGACTGCCACATAACAAGAAACAAAGGAGATCTTTGAGGCAAAAACACGCGTGATCTCCACAGCCCTCCACACCACATACTGAGCATAGTTCACACACCTATGTCTCACAGCCACTAAGGCTTAACCATAAATCCAACATATTAGTCACAGGAGACTCCATTGTGAGACACAGAGATGTGCCTCTCACCAGGCTGGATAAGGAGAAAGTCACGGTTAGTTGTCTGTCAGGGGTCAGAATCCGCTATATCACATACGCACTCAAGTCTCTCAACAACAGGTACTTTCATGACTCTGTCATTGTCTATGTTGGCGTGAATGACTTGAGACGTACCTCCCTGGATTATATGAAGAGAGACATGATTTAACTTGTTGAATGTGTGTCCCAGGCAGGTATGTCCCTAGCCTTAAGCAGCATTCTACCGTCACCCAGAATGATGCCCTCAGTACAAACAGAAAATGATTAACTTTAACAATTGTCTTAGTTTCTGGAGTCATTCCAGAGGGATCCAGTACCGGACAGCCTGGGAAGATATGACTGACGGACCATGATGCTTTGTCAGAGATGGCCTGCATCTGTCTTCCTTGGGCTTCTGGCAAAGGCTCTTGCCTCCCCCATACTGCCTTTTTTAGGAAAATTGATGAGGTTAAAACTACAAACAAAAAAATTTCAACAAACCACAAATTAAAGGTTATGCTGCTAAGCGCTAGGAGTCTAAACATGAAAATGCACTCACTGCAAGCATTCTTAACCCTGCAAAATGCTGTCATTTGCACAGTCACAGAAACCTGGTTCAAAGCTGTGGAGAGCACCCCAGCCTTACCACGTTACTCATCCTATCATACATTCAGACACCAAATCGTTACTCATCCTATCATACAGACACCAAATTGTGGGCAGTAAAGCCAAAGGAGGTAGTGTTTCAATATATAATAACGACATACACACCTCCAGGCTGGTCAAACAGTATGATGCACAGGAGACACTCAGTTAACCATTGACAAGACCCCTATACAAATTATAGCTAGCTACCGACCCCCAAATCTGACTCAATATGCCCAATCCGCCTATCTGGACCTCTTCGAATCTATCAAGATTCAACCCTTTACCCTAATCCTGGTCATGCCAGAACACAAATGCCCAGAGATTCCTCGATTTTGTCAATGCAAATGCTTTGGAACAGCTAGTTCCTACCCTCAAAAGAGGTGGCAATATCTTGGACTTGGTATTAACCAACATGAGTAACCACTGCTGCATCCCTTCAATATCATCCTCCATGGTAAGATACGACCAAAAAAAGAGGTCAATTTCTAAGTCACCATCTCTCCCAGCCCTCCTCTAGCTAGGGTCAAACATAAAAACTTCTCCAAAGCTGATTACAGCCTCCTAAGTGATGATATAAACAGCTTCACAGCCCCCTCCCCCTCTCTAGGAACTGACACCAGTATCCAAAACTATACCAAAGCACTACATGAGCATTTATATAGATGCATGGAATCAGGAATACCCAAAAGGACTAAATCATCCTCTGCAAGGAAGATTAAACCTGTCTGGTGGACATCTGCAATAAATAAACTCTATAACAAAAGGGAAAAATTGCTGTCCAGGACAAAGAGGGAGCAGGTGCCCAATTCGAAGCAATCTCTCCTTAGCCTGAACAAGCAAATAAGAGCACTAGTGAAATCCTCCAAAACAAACTTTGAGTCCAAATTGGCCATATCTACTACAGACAATCATAAGGCCTTAGTCACATATCTCCGCAATCTCAAAGGAAGCACCCAGATCTGTTCAGAACTGGTGGTCAAGGACACCACATATACAAATGCCGTAGATACAGTAAACTTGCAGACTGACAGATTCAGCAAAAACCTCACCCTTCAGTCCCCCCATATCAGTAAATCAGGACATTCCCAGCACCTGCCCCCTTCCCCTTATATCTAGGGAACAGGTCATCGCTGCTCTCTCAAAGGCAAAAAATAAAAATACAGCCCCCATGGGACCTGATAACATTCCAGGTTGCATCATCTTACATGAACTCAGGCAGGAACCTGCAGCACCATTAGGCGCCGTATTCAACCAAAGCCTAAGTACCAGCTTTGTCCCAGCTAAGTGGAGGACAGCCACGGTCATCCCTCTGCACAAAGGTGGAGTGTCCACCCACATGAGAAATCATAGACCCATCAGCCTAACTAGCCTGATCTTCAAGTCCATGGAATTGATTATCATGGACCTCATTAACAAGGACATTGATAGCCTCCAAGCACTCGATCCTACACAGTTTAGCTTAGTCAAGGGGAGGTCATGTCTGTTAAATTTGGTAGACTTCTTTGAGACAGTCACCAAAGCCATGGACGAGGGGAAGACAGTGCACACCACCTACCTTGACCTGGCCAAAGCCTTCGACACTATTCCACACTCAGGCATAATAGATAAACTCTTTCAACTAGGCATCAACTCATATATTACCAGATGGGTAGCTAACTGGCTCACTGACAGAACCCACCTAGTAAAAACAGGGGAAGCCACCTCAAACAGTAGACCCATAATGAATGGCATACCCCAGGGTTCAGTCTTAGGGCCTCTGTTATTTGGGATATACTTTTCTGAGGTGCAGGCCAAAGCCAGTGGGCTATGGCTGACCAAGTTTGCAGATGACTGCAAGCTGGGCGCTGTCATCAGTTCCCCTAGTGACGTGGATATCCTCCAAGAGGGTTTCACTCAAACAAATGACTCACACTGAATACCAAAAAAATGTATCATCATTACTTTTGGGGAGAGTGATGTCCCCACAAATTATCACATTAATAACAATGTCCTAACCACGCAATCAGTCGTGAGGGATTTGGGCACCCAGATTGATAGCAACCTGACTTTTGACCACCATGTTGCTTCCGTTGTATGGAGAGCTTTTGACATGGCCCACATCATAAGTAAGGGTATCTCATCCAGGGACAAGGAGGTCATAACATCCCTGTATTCTTCCCTTATAAGGCCCATTGAGTACAATGCCTTGTTCGGCATGTATCTTGCAAAGCACATGGAGCAGCTGGAGTTCATAAGATTCCTCGAGACAGATAGAATTTTTTTATTAAAGCCTATGGAAACTGCAACACTAGCAACATTATTTATACGGCAAGATGTGTACTATGCACAGCGTTCTATATAGGAAAAACAAATCAAAAGTTTAAACAGTGTATAAGTGGTCATATGTCTGAAATAAAGAGACAGGTTATTACTAACTCTCTGTACAAACATATATTGAACACAAATAAGCAGCATGTATTTAAATTGTTAGTCTTAGAAAATGTTTCTTTAACAAAGAGAGGTGGGGACATTAAGAACTATATTGAAAGAAAGGAAAATAAGTGGATACTGCACTTTAATGCATGTATCCTCCCCCTCCGGTCTCAATGAAATATTTTCTCTTAGTGGATACTGCACTTTAATGCATGTACACCCCCACCCCACCCCCCCACAGGTCTCAATTAAATATTTTCTCTTAAACCTGAATTAAATCATTTACATAATTGTATTAAGTGAAGCCGTGGTGGTGCAGCGGTAGCATTGTCACCTCACAGCAAGATGTTCTCCCGTTCGATTCTCGGCTGGAGCGTCTTCTGTGTGGAGTCTGCATGTCCTCCTCATGGTCGAGTGGCATTCAAAAGACAAGCGTGAATGGGCCTGCCTTCATTGAAGATTGTGCATCGATCTGGCACCTCGGCACCATAAAAATCTACTGCCAATCATTAGCAGACTGGAGTTCTGCTGTGGCGACCCCTAACCGGGAAAAGCCGAAAGAAGAACAACATAATTTTATTAAGTGAATACACTAAATATTTTATTAGTATTTTAATGCGTTTTGTTTTTATGTTTATGTTTATATGAGTATGCATATTTGAAACTTATAAAAGAAATACACTTTTAAAAGTTCATGATTTTAACTAGATGATTATTCAATTAATGTATTAATTAGTAAGTATAAAAACAGCTAGATGAAAAGTACAGATGCTATCACCTGAAGAAGCAGATACATTTTGTGAAAGTACTCAGTACTTATGTTATTCATTGGAATAAAGAAGTTATTTTAGATTGCTGCATTTGGTCAACATTTTTGGACATTTCACATGCAGCTGGAGACACCACAGAGATTCCTCACCAGGAAAATCCAGAGCCTCAAAAATCTACTATACACAGATAGGCTAAAACCTTATCACTCTACTCAGTTTCATACAGACTCTTCAGAGGTGACCACTGTCTGGCATACAAGGTGATCTCGGACCCCGACTTGATGGGACTCTTGCATATCCACAAGTCAAAATCCACTTGAGTAACCTGCACATGTGGCCTTAATCTGGTCTGTGATATCAATAGGACTTGTTGGTGGGACATATTTGTGTCCCAGAGACTCCCTCATCTGTGGAAAAGACTCCCTCTCTCTATGTCAAGCAGAGTACCTCTTTACCCCTTTTTTAAGCGCAACCTGGATAACTGGATGGGAAACAGAAAATACATCCCTGGGATTCCATCCATGTCCCTACTAGACAGGGGCATTGAGTGCTGACTTGTCTAAACACGGGCTAAACTCTTGGGTAGGCTTATAAGGGCCTTGGAGGGTAGTGGTGGTGAGATAACAGTGGTAGTGTTTTTGTCTAGGGGATCTACTGTTTTGGAAAGTATCTTACATAACATAGATGTACAATCTTTTTTCAGAAGTTCCACCACAGCAGTAAAACACAACACCTGGTTATTTTCCGAGCAGTACCTGGATAGCCTAAAAGTTAGAGAATTATGGGATTCCTTGCAGCACAGCTGTGCCAAAAGTTCCCTTAGTCTAGAATGTACGCCTATCTTGTATTGGTTGGTAACATTATCTGTAGACCATGTAGCATCTTTGGTGGCTGCTGAATCCCAACCTTACATTTTTTTTATTACACATTCATTAGATTTTTTTTTGTTTGTTTAAATAATTATACTCCTTGCGTGGTGGTCCACAGTTACAGGCTATGGCCAGCCTTGGTTGAAAGTCTGTTATCTGTACAGACTGATTCATGCCACAGTTTGTGTCAGCACTTACTCTCAAAATTGGATTTGTCTTAATGAAATGCTTTCATTATGAAAGCCCACATGAAATGCTTTATATAAGAGAGACTGTAACTCTGAAATCCTTCTACCTAAGGCAAAACCAACCAGAAAAAAAAAAAAAATATTTTGTGACATTCTACACCTGTTTTTCTGCTGGTAGATATGGAGATAGTTAATTTTTGCAGCATAAACGTTCAAATCCGTATGGGGGGTGGAGTTTTTCATAGTGGTCTTAAATGAAGAACTCTTTTTAGGAATGCCTCATTAGAATGTTCTGCTGCACTCTGTGAAAAGATTAATAAAAAAGTAGGGACTGCAGAGACATGAACTCTGATTAAGAAGCCAACAGGACAATATAAAGGTTCCAGATGTTTTAAAGCAGGCCAAAGAACTAAATGCACCCACTTTTGTACTAAAGTTTTCTTGCTTAAGATTTTAAAGACTGACACAAAAGGCACAGCTGTCAGGAATCAAAATTCTGTCTTACAGGCTAAAAGAGTAACAGTTTTGGGAATGGGATGTAATACCTTGCTTCAGTTTTGGGTCTGTAAGGATTAATCAGGAGAACTATCAGAGTGGAAGAGTTGATTAAATGAATAGGACAGTGGTCTTTACCAGGATAGAGTTATTAATATTAGGATGGTTTTGTCATGATTTACTTACCTTATAAAACAGAGAAAATGGAGGAAGAGAAACTTTTAATGTCTAAATCCAAGGAGCGGAAGAAAAACACAAATTCCAAACTATTTTGTGAGAAATGAGTGGGCAAATGGTTTTCACGTGGTTGTGGTGTGGCAAACAGGCTGACTCCTGGAAGATTCCCACATCTGCATAATGTTCTAAAATGTGTGTGGATCCAGTTTTCATTCATAAGCCATCTTATCTTCCTGGAAAAGCTTCAGCCAATTGATTCTA
Organism: Protopterus annectens; assembly: GCF_019279795.1. Lineage (NCBI taxonomy): Eukaryota > Metazoa > Chordata > Ceratodontiformes > Protopteridae > Protopterus > Protopterus annectens. The sequence continues at coordinate 1,772,570,639 of NC_056731.1, forward strand.
TAAACCTGGAATACGAACTAAAGAGCGCTGAAGGCGGTGTTGTAAGGCCAACTTTCTTATACGGATGGTCCCTTGAGCAGCTGGAAAGATCTGGTCTGTTCTTATTTGCATATGTGCCACATTACCATAGTGTTGCCTGCACAGATTTGAAGGTGACCTGGTGGGAAATTGTCCTGAAAGGTTGTCAGAACCCTACAGACTGTTTTTTATCTCATTTAGACTGATGAGGACATTTTGTGTAATTAATTCTACATAAACAGATGCCATGAAATGTACCTGGATAACAGTTCAATGTACAGCTGAAGAAAATATACTTTATCTGTTTTATATTTTAATAAAACTCTCCCAGTCTTAAGTGTCACAGGATCTATAGCATCAACCTAACCTGCCACCAACTCAGGTAGTGTGGATTTCCGCATAATGTATCATCAAAAGGATAACTCAGGGGGTCTACATTATAAAAACAAAGTTTTACAACATTCGACACCATATGAGCGAAGTTGTAAAACATTGAAACCAAAATAAAAAATGTAAAAATAAAAGAAAAAACCTACCTGATCACTCTGAGCAGGGGGGTAAGCCACCCCCTGTGCCTCCCACACACCCCCGCTACTTAAATATACCAACTCCAAGATCGTACTACATTGAAGTAAAGGAAAGAATTCCCTATGGCGATCTCCGTTCACACTTGCGAGGTTTTAAATATTCTACCATTTGGTGTCACCCATATGGTGTTCGAAAATTTAAAACTTTACTCTTATAATATAGACCCTAACTCAGGAGCACCAACACCCATCCTCCCAATGGCACACTGCAGTGTTAGTTTTGGAACACGAATTCCAGCACCTGGTGTGAGGACAGAACACAACTTTCGGATTTTCCTGGTATAAAAAGACAAGTGTGCTGTATGTGAAGATAGTGCCACAAAAAGTCAACCTTAAACTCTTTTTTACTTTTAGGGTGAACAAAAGGTGCAACAGGCTGTATAACCTTAGGAGTGTCTTCTATAACTAATGTCTTGATAATGGTTCATACTGTGCATGTTGTTTAAACAAAATAATAAACATGCTAAGTGAGAACACAATGGGCCTGATTCCAAAAGACTTGCTCTCAGTGTAAATGACCACTTACCATGAGAGCAGGTCTTTTGGAATCTGGCCCTGGGTATTGTACGCCTGTTTAGAGATAGGCCTTAATCCAAAGTCAGTCACACTCACAGCAAGTCTTTTAGAATCAGGACAGTCTTACATTGAGAAGAACTCTTTTTGAAATTGTGGTGTTGCCGTAGTCAAACAACCCTGCAGGCCAAGGTGGCAGGAAATGAATCTCTGAAGGAGCATCAGTCAGACAATGGATACAGAAAAACAAATACTTATGCCTAATAAAGATGATAATGTGGAAAGAATAGGAAAATTAAAAAGATGACTACTTATACCATATTACAGTGTTACACAAATCCAGTGAGGACTTCTAAGAAATACTTTTCTCCTCACCAACATGATCTACTTTTGCATGAGAATATCATGGGGTTTCAAGGTATTTTACCATTCAGATCTTTCAAATAAAACTAAAATATTTACTAAATATTGCACTAATGCAATCTGAAAGAATCACTGCTTAATCAGTAATGATCAAACTACTAATTTTATGCACCGTTTACTAAGATGTAGCATCTTTCTTCCCCACAAATGCAATATGTGGATTATTAGTGAAGTCTGCCACACATGTATGTACATATATTTTGGCAGCAACACATATTACTAGCAGTGATGAATTTAGACATACTTCCAAAAGGCATCACTACACATTAAGTGTCTGCTAGCACACATGGTAACAGAATCATAACGCTGAGCAAGAGGGCAGAAAAACAATGCTTAGCCAGAAATGTCAACATCCACTTGGATTAAGTGTTAGGCTTTGATTTTCTGGACACTAGCAATTAATACAGTTAAGCAAACAAAATATACAGTAAGTCCACTAAAATAAATACACAAAGCACAGGCATTGATTTGCCATAATAAGCATTAATCTTACTATAAAAAACAATTCTCTTTGCTTTTTAATGTTAAATCCCACTACAAATAATATATTTTGTCGCAGGTTGCTTTTCTGGATAAGCAAATACCATTTCAAAAAAGACAACTGTTAAGTGTTACATTTACAGATTTCTGTCTGCGGTACAAGACATTCTTTTGCACTATTCTTCCTTTGTAAGCAAGACAAATTACTACTGTATATCACTACTGGGACAGGAATTTTTGCTCCTATTTTTCAATGTTATTATTGAATATTTTACAAATTATGAATTAATATATTTTATTCAGGAACATGTTATTGACAGAAACATATCAATAGTAATGTGCCTCCTGTCAACGGCCTGTCAATATTAATGTAATTATGATGAAGAGGCCCACATGAACATTAGCTGTACCAAGTAACATCTTCGGGAGAGCTGCTATCAATACAAGCATTACTATTGACATATTCTCAGAGCCTGTACTACTAGATATATTACCATTAGATACTTCTGCCAATGTCTTCTACTTATAAAATTTAACATTTAAATTTACAAGCTCTTAAGCTTTGCTAATGAAATCCATATTTGCACAGCAATCCTTAAGATACTGCTTTCAGTGTTGTACAAAGCTCTAACACATTAATGCAAAGCAATGAAAAATTTGACATAAAACAGTAGCTGAAGCCTGCAATGATAGGTTATTACTTACAACCGTTTCTTTTATGTATATGTTCATAAATACAGTACAGCACACTCAGTGGTGCCATTCACACCAGCACTGGGCTCTGGGATGTTCTTTATTTTAAAATATCATACTTATGCAGCTGTCATATGTTTAGCCCCATTACCTTTAACTGTCAGACTGATCAACCATAGGGAAGAACAAAATGACAAGTACAAAAAGATACTGCCTCAACACCCAGCCATTCACCACACTGACAGCTGCATCAGTCTATCTGAGGCCACAGTCCTAGGAATCCATACCAGTTTCTACCTGAATGGGAAATACAGATTTAAAAAACATTATGAAGGCTAGCGATCTGTGGTGTTAACTATAATGAAATTCAGTTTTCAGCATATGATGAAATTCTGGGAAATGCTCTACTAATTTTAAGTTTTTTTTCTTTTTGGTTTGTAGCTACTAATATTTTATTGTCAACCCTTTCAGTATGTGCCTAAGCAATCAGAATAAGGGCAGGTTTGCTAATTAGATGTAACAAATTATGGAGATAAAACAATTATGACAAAAATGCAAATCTGCATATGTAGCATTTTTTTGTCCTCAGGAATACTAAATGCTGTGAACAGCCTTGTTTTATATCAGAGCACAGCTAGACAGGATTCACGATATTGCCAGATTTACTGTAAGAATTTATAAACAAAGTGTGCAGACATTATTCATAACTGTCTGTACTCCCAGTCTGCTCTGTTTACTTTTCATCTAAATGATTTAGCCCAAAAGCAATAATAAAAAGATAAAGAAACCCATCAAATGAGCACTAACAATATTGACAAGAAGGAAGTAAGCATACACCTCTCTTCTAAGAAAAGGTTCAAGAAAGCAGTTGTTAATTACAGAGGGAAAATTACATTAGTCAACTGGGTGCCTTTAGTAAAGTCAAAAGTCAGCATGGCTTGAGCAGAGCTATATTTTTTTTTTTTTTTTACAACAAAGGAAGTAACCGGCAAACAAATGAAAACATTTCTGATTAGAATGGTGATGAATTACACAAGAGTAAGTGATGTCCTCTACCCTTCCCACTGTAAAACCTTCACTACTAATTCACATCTAATATGAGATGGGTCAGCAAGCAAAAGGGAAGGTCGGTGGACATTTTGAGTGTTACCTGGGTAACAAACTAGTAAGATAACAAGACAGACATAAACCATCACTCACAGATATAAACTATCATTTACAGACATAAACCATCACTCTGTGGAAGGAAAAGTGACCAGCAAGCTGCTTGAGGGGTCCTTAGGAGGTCAGTATTAGAGCCAGCCTTGATGTTTGCCAGGTATTACTGCTCAGTAGCAGAGCTGTTTAGCTAGTTCTGACTGATTTTAAAACCATCTGGACATACAAAGCTGATACAAGTATGCTTTTTTGCACTTGTTCTATTTCAGTGATAAATAAATGAAGTAGAGTTTTGTTAACTATTTGCTTCATTGAATATTGACTGAATATTGGTGGTCTCTCTCTCTTTCTCACTCTGCAGTTTGTTTTCCCACCCTGCTGCCCAAGTGTTGTTGTATTCTTAAACTTGGTGGCTTAAGAATTGCCTGCCCCTGCTGTAAATTTGTCTTTGGACACTCCTCCCAGTCCCATCTCATTTGCTCACTTAAACTAAGTACAGTGAGATCATTTGGGAAGGACTACCCCATTGCTTCTTTGATTTCGGACAGTCCCACCAGTCCCATCTCATCTGCTCTGCCTACTGTGTACAGAGAAAGCATTTGGGAAGTCCAAGTCCCTTAGTGTCTTAATCTTGAATCATCTTCTGTCTCCTCCCTCTCCACTTAAAAATGTTTACACTTTACTCAGTTGCTCTTACTGTAATTGAGTTCTACCTATTTTATTACCTTATTTTGCTTTGTTGTGTGCTTTTAAGTGTTCAAGTGCTCTTATTCTGCTGCATTTATTTCTTAGTAGCCTGATTAAATATATCTGCTACTCTAAGCATCTTAGTTCTGGTTTTAGCACTTGTGCTTCAGGCCAGTTAATTTACATTTAAGAAGGTTTTGTGGTCTACACTCTTGTGGACAAACCCTTATCAAAACCCTCTCTCTGAAAGTCCACCAAGTATTCAGAACACTATGTCTGGACAATTTCCATCAGTTTTTCCTGCCAACCTGGTTTACATGGGCTTACTGAGACAGTGTAGCAACTGCCTCATGTTCACTGACCGCCCTCTTCTTCTAGCATACAAGTATTCTACTTGCAAGAAATGATAAGAAATGTATCTACATCAGTAACCTGGAATCCATGCTCTCGAGTGCCACAGTAAGTACTCCTGACAAAGAGGAGACTGCCAGCACAAACACCGTACGAACCACATCACATAGACAAGCACAACATACACCCACCTATACAGAAGTCCTCAATAAAAACTTACTTAAAACAGCACAGACCTCCAAAACACACTCACAAACAGTCCACACACAACACCAAACACATCACACACAGCAGACAACACATCAGTGTCTCACAAACACAGCCATAAGGCATAACAATAAACCAACACAGCCCATAAGGCATATCAACAAACCAAACATACTAATCACTGGTGACTCAACCGTGAGACACACCAATGTCTCCCTCACCAAGCTTGACAAGGAAAAGGTCATGTTCAGTGTCAGATTTCAGAATCCGCCACATCATGCACACTTAGGTCTCTCCACAAGTACAAGTATGACTCTGTCACTGTCCATGTTGGTGTGAATGACTTGAGATATACCTCCTTGGACTATATGAAGAGACATGATTGAGCTCTCAGAGTATGTGTCCCAAACAGGTATGACTCTAGCCCTAAGCAACATCCTACCTTCACCAAGGATGATACCACAATACCAATAAAAAATAATAGACTTCAACAATTGGCTTAGTTTCTGGTGTCTCTCCAAGGGCATCCAGTATCTATCTGCCTGGGATGACATGGTTGACAGGCCTCAATGCTTTGCCAGAGATGGCATCCACCTGTCACCCCTGGGATTCCGGATCTTGGCCAAGGCCTCCCCCATTATGCCTTTTTTAGGCCATGTCCCAAAGACAAATCTTCCAACATAAAAGATCTGTCAAAAAGCAAACTAAAAGTCATGCTGCTTAACACTAGGAACCTTAATCTGAAAATGCACCCACTGGAGGCTCTACTCACCCTGGAAGATGCTGATGTCTGTGCGGTCACAGAAACTTGGTTCAGGGCTGTGGAGAGCACCCCTGCCTTACCAGGCTATACCTCATTCCACACATTCCAACTCCAAAATGAGGTCAGGAAGAGTAAGTGTGGTGGAGTCTCTAACTTCATTAAGGACAGGCACACATCCAGACTGGTTTGCCAGCATGACGCACTGGAATTATTCCAGGTGCAACAGACAGTCGGCGAGACACCTGTCCAAGTTATAGCCAGCTATAGACCTCCCGACATGACTCAGGGCACCCACTCCTACTACTTGGATCTACATGACTCCATCAGGGTACCCCATAACACCCTGATCCTTGGTGACTTCTACTACCCCACCACAGACTGGGTGAACTATTCCTGCAGTAATGCACTCAACCAATGATTCCTTGACTTCATCAGTTCTAACACACTAGAACAGCTCATCTTGTCTCATCCCCCACAAGGGGAGATAGCATTCTGGACTTGGTTCCCACCAACATGGGCGACTGCTGCACCACTCCCATAGTATGTTCCTCCCTGGTAAGATCAGATCATTGGTCTGTCTCATTGAAGTTTCTATTCCACCCCCCCCAGCCATAACCAGGCTAAAAAACTTCTCAAAAGTTGACTACAACCTCCTAAGGGAGGGTATCAGTAGCTTCATACCACTGCACCCCTCAGAGGATGCAGACAACTATGCTGAACAGTACGCCAATGCAGTATACAAGCACCTGTACAACTACATGGACTCCGCCATATCCAACAGAACTAAAACCTGCTCCTGAAGGAATCAAAAACCTGTTTGGTGGACATCCTCTATCAACAGGCTTTACAACAAAAGGAAGAAACTGTTGTTCAAGGGTAAAAAGGAACAAATTCCAAATTGGAAAACCTCCCACCTCAGCAAGTAAATTAGATCACTAGTGAAAACCTCCAAAGCCAATTATGAATTGAAACTAACCTCTGAAACAAAAGGAAACCACAAAGCCTTCTTCAGTTAAGTCAGAAACCTCCTTGGCAAAGCCCAGCTTTGTTCTGAATTAGTACTTAACTGTATCACTTACACTGATCCTGTTGACCTAGCCAACCTGCTAGCAGATAAGGTCAGTGCAAACTTCACCCCCCTTAGATCTCAAAGGCCCATTCAACATCCCCAATACTTGTCCCACACCTCACATCTCCGCAGATCAAGTGTTAAAGGCCCTATCCAAGGCAAAGAACACAGCTTCCAGTATCCCAGGCTGTATTCTGCACCATGAAAATAGTATTTTATATATATATATATATATATATATATATATATATATATATATATATATATATATATATTATTATTATTATTATCTGCACCATCTCCAGCAAGAACTAGCTTCGCCACTGAGCACCCTATTCAACCACAGCTTAAGTACAGGCTTCATTCCAGCAGAGTGAAGAACTGCCACTGTCATCCCCTTGCACAAAGGTGGTGCCACTACTGACCCTAGAAACTATCGCCCCATTAGCTTGGCAAGTCTGATCTGTAAAGCCATGGAGAGTATTACTATGGATCTCATAAACAAGGACACAGGCAATCTCCAAGTACTTGACCCCACCCAGTTCCGATTCATCAAGTGCAGATCTTGCCTGTTGAACATGGTTGACTTCTTTGAGATGGTCACCAAGGCCCTGGATGAGGGAAAGTCAGTACATACAGCTTACCTTGACTTGGCAAAGTCCTTTGACACAATCCCCCACTCAGGCATTACTGAAAAGCTAACGCATCTTGGCGTAAATCCCTATCTCATCAGGTGGGTGGCCAACTGGCTCACCGATAGGACCCACAAGGTCAAAATAGGCACCTCTGACAGCTGACCTGTCACTAGTGGTGTTAGGGATCTGTCCTGGGACCCCTATTCTTTGGCATCTACTTCTCAGAGGTCCAGGCAAAGACAAAAGGTCTGTGGCTGATCAAGTTTGTGGATGACTAAGTTGGGTGCCGTCACTGACTCCCCAGATAATGTTAACATACTGCAAAAGGGGCTCACAGCAACAAATGACTGGTGCCAAAGTCATGGCCTTAAGTTAAGCACAAAAAATGCACTATCATATCAGTCAGCAAAAACACGACCCCTACTGATTACCACATCAACGGCAACCCCCTAAGCACACAACCTGTGGAGAGAGACCTGGGTACACAAGTTGACAACAATCTCACATTAGACCATCATGTGGCAGCAGTGGTCAGAAAAGCCTTTTACTTGGTTCATCTCGTAAGTAAAGGGATTGCATCCAAGAAAAAGGAGGTTATTACCTTTCTGTACTCCTCCCTCATTAGGCCAATAATTGAATATAACACCCCATTTGGTATGTACCTCTCCAAACACCTGCACCAACTGAAAAGGTCACAGAAATACCTCACAAAGAGAATTTATGGCCTCCAACACCTGTCCAAAGTGGACAGGCCCAAATCTCTATCACTCTACTAGGCATCATACAGATTGCTCAGAGGTGAACTGCGTCTTGCCTACAAGGCAATATCTGACCCTGCCCTACTAGAGATGCTCCATATATTGCCTGCTTGAAAGGCCTAAATCTAATATGTGACACCAACAAAACCTGCTGGAGAGACAGGTTTGTCTCCTAGAGGCTGCACCATCTCTGGAATAGACTTCCTGTACATGTCAAACAGAGTACATCGCTGACCCTCTTCAAGCACTACTTTGATGAGTGGATGGGAAACCACAAATTTGTCCCAGGGGTTCCACCTGTGTGTGTCCCTCACTGACAGGGGTGACAGGTGCTGACTGAAGTTTCTTTTCTGGGGATACACTCTTGGCTAGGCTTGTAAGGACCCCAGGGTCATTAGCCTAGTAACCTCCTATGATCCTATGACACAGTATACAAAACTGAAGAAGCAACCCTCATCTCTGCAGTCAATGGTGGCAGGATGTGATAACCATTTTAATGTAATAAAAACGAAGCAATACAAAAAACATGGAAATACTTGGAACATGTAAATAGGAAGCAGGGCACAGTCTGTAGTAACAAAGCCCCCAGTACACACAGGAGTAAATACAATGGATGATCAAATAAAGTGACAGCAAAAGACAAAAAGGCCACATGAAACAATTATAATAAAGCATCTTTAATACATACTACAGCTGCAGGACAGACAACATGTGCTCCTTCCAGGAGATAGGCGAGACAGGCAATGTTTTCCATTCTAGTAAGTTCTTTTGCGCCACCTCTTCGGGCCAACCCTAGACTAGAAGGAGCTCTGGCTGGCTCTGCCCTTCACTCTTTCTTGATGCACCACTGTGGCAGAAAAGCCATTCTGGACATTTTAAATTGGAACAGATGATATTTACAAAGTACTTCAGATACATTTCATTTTTTACTCACTAAGAATGGTCTCTAAAAAAAGACCACAATGACTTCAAAGAGCAATTTGTGCCTGAAGAACTTTCATGCTGGGAAAGTTCTGGAGAGGCAGGATGGAACAGAGGATTATGTGATAAGGAATGGAATTGACATCCGTACTTGCTACATAAAATAGTCCCATACTAATGCCCATGAAGTAAATCCCATGAGCTCCTGCACAGGGAGTTCTAGTACATCAGACCTGTTAAGTATATAACTTTGGCTGCAACACACACAGGAAAGAGACCCTAAGAGACTGACATCCTACATGTAGGAAAATCAAGAAGCCTAGCTCTTCAGGATTAATGACCCAAATGAAACACTCTAGAAGGTTAGTTCAGTTTATAACAGCTGGAGAATGTAAAAGTACACCAGGCCTCAGGAGGAATTCAATGTGCCACAAAGTAGACAGTAGGAAAGAAAAAAAAAAAAAAGATGTACTCCTCAAGAATACTTTTCTTTTGACCTCATCACATCTTAAACCTATCTGACTGTTTTAAGTCTCCTGGAATGGGAACTTTATAAATTGGCCATTTCTTTAATAATCAAGGTTTCCTTCTTTTTCTGTTGCTGGCTGGCTGCTGACTAAACATGAATTCAAGAAACAGAAGCGCTTCTTCAGATTTTTTCCTTAAAGAAAAAAATCCAACAGGTTATAACCTCTTTATAGGAGTTAACATGCATGAGTTCCAAAGCAAGATGGGAATTAATGAAGAACACTTTTCCCAGAAAAATGAACTGAAATCCTCTCAGCTGCAGCAAGACCATAAAACTAAAGACACTTGTTAACATCTTTAAGTGATGTGGTCAGAAGCGTTAAAGAACAAAAAATGCACATATTTCTAATGAAACAAATTAACAAGCCACTGGACAAATCAGGGAGCTTTGAAAACCACTGCAGGAGAAATAAAATTAGAACGTCTGGCTTCACACTGAAAAAGATCACGTGTTCTTGTAGTGGATGCTTTATTATACAAAAATGGTTCACTGTTATTCAAAAATGTGCACACTGATTGGCAGCCCAACCAATGTGCCCATTGTAAATCGAGATACACCAATAGAGAAAAGTCTGGCCGCTAAAGTACCATTGAGCTGCCAAGATGTTTCTACTGGAATATGCTACGGAGAGCAGACCAAAACACAAGAAAAATTATGTACATTTTGCAAAAGTAAAGAAACTTAAATGTGTCTGATTTTTTTTTTTACTACTTCTGTGCTGTCCCTCCTTAAATCTTGGCAGACTCTCTTACCTCTCAACTGTAGAGCTTCACAGACTATCCAGACTTTTGCCTCATAGTTTTGGTCTTTTCAGTTTTCAAGCAAGCCACTGGGAAATTACGTCATTTAGCCTTCATATCCTTGAGAAAATGTACTCTAACTGAAAACCTCTCCTTTAAGCAGCTTTCTAAGTTTATAAAAGCAATAAAATCTTTGAATATTTGTGGACCTTTGTGGCTGCACTTTGTCCAGGTTTCTAGCATTAACACTGGGCTGGCCAAATTGGGACCCAAAAAAACAGCAATGAAGATTCTCTTTTCTCCAATGCTTCTCCTGAACAGCACTGATGTACTGTGCAAGCATGGGAACGTTAACTCCAGTATGCATGTGCAGTACATCAGAAAAAGCAGAACGGGGAAACAACATGGAGGAACACTACAGAGTTGTTAGCAATTTCTCTCTTTCTTAGATAATGTCACTGTAAAACAGCAATAACCCACTCCTGAGTTTGGTTAATGCTGAATTCATCTGGACATAATGCTGGAATTACCCACGGTTGGCTTTGCCCTCGGGATCAAACCGCACCAACTGTGGGTAAATCCAGCATTAACCACAACCAGTCATGGGTTATTGCTAAAGTACATCAGAACTTGTGTTATCATACATGCCATGCCTTGATTTTGGTTTTGGAGATGTGGAGAGATGGAAAAGGTGAGGTTTTAGGTTTCTTTTGCATATTTCTCCCTTTGTTAGAGTTTTTGTGACCTTAGTGGTCATAATTTTAGGGACCGGCGAGGTAGGGGCAGAATCCTCAGATCACTGGGTCCACAGCCCTACAAAAGTGATTTACTTATGAGTATTTAGCAACTTTGTTAGTGTCACTTCTTTAGGTGTAAAATTTAGTGTAGTTCAGACATTTCTGATAACATTATTTGTAGTAAATCGAAAAAAGGAAATGAATAAATATAGTTACTTTCTGCACAACAATGATCACTAAAATACTGAATCTAAAAGAGGAAATTTCATTGGTTATAGAAACAGCCCACAGACAAAGCCTTCAAGCAAGCTCTAATGCTCTGCCAAGATAAACTGTGTTAATTTTCTTCTTTCTTAGAGAAAGAATTAATCCTAAATACTGCTTAGAGAAATGTTGTTATGAAAACTGGCAACAACACAAGACAGGATAATAATTATTTCAGTTAAGTATCAAAAAAGAAAAAATAATACTGTCCACTAATCAGAGATCTGAAGAAAAAATAATATATATATATATATATATATATATATATATATATATATATGTATGTATACATATTAAAGTAATAGTTTTCCCTGCAAGATAGTCATGCAGTGAATAGTGCTGTTGTCTCAGAGCAAGACATTCTCTGGTTCGACTGTTGGCTGGAGTATCTTCTGTATGGAATCTGCATGTCCTCCTCCTGTTCATGTAAGTTTTCTCCAAATGGCCCCGTTTCCTCACATATTCCAAAGATATGCAATGGGTGGATTCTGCACTTTAATAGCCATAGATGTGTGTGCACGTTTGTTTGAGATGGAACAGCAACTGTGGTAAGGTTAGCCATCTGCCAGTGTGAGCATTGGCTCTAGGTGATGGTCACTGTTGATGCGACACCCCTACCCCATGTGTGAAAATGGGGAAAAGGGGGTGATGGATGGATAAATTAAAATGGTTGTACCTTCAGCACAAAGGAACAACATATTCCAGATGGATGAACTGGGCCCACACTTCTCTCAAAAGGCACTTTGAGATAAACTCTTGGAAAAGTGTTACTTCAAAAACTGAAAGGCCTCTATGACTCCTGTTGAGAAGAAGCATAGCATTAAATACAGATATAAAATGTTAATGAAGTTGCAATAAAAGCATTTCAGTTATTACTTGACTGTTTAGTTCAGATGTTCCTTCTAGTTACTATTTTGTAGCATAAAGTGAGGTTAAACCTATTTTTGACTCTTTACATTAACCATGAACCAACATGGGCAAATTTATCTCTTTCCAAGTCATTATCACAGTAAAACTCTGCCTTATTTTTAATATTTCTCTTTAGTCACTTATTTCTCTGGATTAATATTTTACATTGATAAATATGAAATATTTTAATAAATATTTGGTGTTACTTAAGTAAAAAAAAAAAAAAACACAAACTCCTTAATGCAGTAATTGCTTTTTTACTCAACTCATGGACATTCATAAATGGAGTTCTCACTGAAGTTGGAACAAAATTTTAGTTGCTATAGTAATCTGTTGAAAGGCTTAGTTAATAGGGGATTTTGTTCTACATCTTTTTGCACCCTACATCTGTTGATTATTAAATTTCCCCCTTTGAGGGCTCAATCCCATTCACTCCCTAGCAGTGGCAAGAGCAGTCGGGAGAAGGGAGGCAGTCATTTAAGCAGCCATGAGGGTTGCTTGCATTCTTGATGGCATCCTGATTACAAAGGTATTTTCCTAGCCTAATCCTCCCCTAGCAGGAGACATCGGAAGAAGAAATATGGACATGTGAATGAAAAGGAAATTTAATATGGTGCAATATTTATGCAAAGGAGAAAGTAAAATGAATAAATACAAAAAGAGAAGCACCAAAGATATTTGAAGAAAAATACAGGCAAAGGCATCCAGATATGGAAAAGTTTACAATACAAAAAAAAAAAAAAAAAGAAAAACAAGGGTATGTGTCCAAGATGGTGAGCAATTAACAGCACTGATTTAGCTCTGTTTTATTTTAACATCTCTGACAAGATTTTTACTAAAATAAAACATTTCAAAACTTGATGGATTTACAGTTGAGCATCTGCTGAAAGATTTACTACAAAAAATAAGTTTGAAACTCTTAATTGCATTTTCCAGTCAAAAAAAAAAAAAAAAAGAAAGAACTAACTGTCTCAGAATGAGCTACTCTAAGCCTGGTGTACAGGAGAGCACTATGAAAAAGACATACAGGCTCTGCTAAGTAACACCAGTGAGTTATCTGTAAAGATAGATAAATTAGAAAGCAAAGTGGACAATTTCAAAGAGGAATGTAAAAAACAAGTTGAAGTGCAGAGTGAATCTCTTAAACAACAATCACAAATCTCAAGTATAGAAGAGGCAAGGTCAGATTTCGATGGAAGATTACCTGAAAATGAGAATACCACTGAATTTCATCTCAAACAAAACAACTTATTCCTGAATAAAATAGAGGACTTGGAGAACAGATCTAGAAAGAACATCAGGATTTATGGGATTCCTGAAAAAGAAGAGGGAGACAGTATGATTCCATTCCTTAATACCCGGCTGCCTAAAACTTTGAACCTGCCGGAAGCTTTCGCCTTCCGCATCGAACACCTTCTAACTCATCTTCAAAAAAAAAAAAAAAAAAAAAACAACCTTTTACCAAGGTCAGTGGTCAGTGATCATAAGATTTTTCTCAAGTCAAGCTACAGATTTAGTCTTAAAAGCTGCATAGACTAATTATCCAGTTAAAATGAAAGGAAATACAGTAAGATTTGACAATGTCTTTTCTACATTGGTAATGTAGAAGAGAAAAGCACGTGTGTCACTTGTTAATGCTTACAGAAAAACAATATTAAAGGACAAATCTTGTTTGCAGCAAAAAAAACAAGGATTCACCTTCCAGAAGGAAAGGAGATTTTTAAAAACTTGAAAGATGCAATGGACTTTATACAGCAAAATAAAATCCCAGAAAAAAACAGAAGAAATTAACGGGTATCTATCAACTTCTTTGAAAAGAAAATGCAACAAGATATGGTTGGTTAATAAAAGACAAAAACAGTAAAAAACTGAAGAGCAACTGAAAATCAAAGTACTTCATGGTTATGAATTCTTATTAAATAAGTGCTTGAATACTTATGAACAGGTGCTGCATATTACTTTTTAAACGGTAAATCATTTACTTATTTTTTCCCCTACTTCAAATGGTTACTAGTTCTTTTTTTTTAATGTTGGTTTGATTCTTTTAGCTATATATGGGATTACAAAGTTAATCATTATTATGATGAAACATGTTAGCTGGCACACTTTCTGATATTTTGGCGTAGTTGAGTAATGTACTTTTAAATATTATACAAGATGTAACAAATGACACTAAAGGGGCATGTTAAGTTACATTCTGGGTTCCTAAAATATTCCAGCAGTGTGCTACTGATAGTATACTAGACATGCAATAGTATCAAGGAAAGACATGCTATATTATATACAAAGTATAAAAATATTGATTTTTACATATATAAACGTTACTATTGGAATGACATCAAATAATAAGAGCAACACTCACACTTTTACAAGTTAAACCTGGATCACACATAACTGTCACTCTTTTAATGCAAGTTTAAGTGTTATTTCTCCTTTATTCTGAGCTCATTTGCTTCTAAAACCATCTATCCAAAAAGACGATAGAAGTATATTTTTTTTGTATTTGCTCTCTTTCGGTATTTAACACTTCTGTGCTGCATTTATTTATTTTGTTGAACTTATCACTGTTTTTCAGCTTGCACTTGTTAAAGAAACTACATCTGTTTGTTACTGTACTGCTCTTAGGTTGTTTTAACAATATTCTAATATTTCCTAACCTCCTCTGATACTGCAAAAGCTGTTCTGAGCGAGTCTGCCAAAATATTTCTAAACAATGCAAAGTTTTTGTGTGTTGAGAACATTTCCCAGGGTCAGTGAACTTATTTTCAAGGATTCCTGATATTGCAGGAATTCTTACTTCTGTTGTAAAACATTTTGTACTGCTCTTAAACCCAAAGCTAGTTTGTTTTACATTGGAAGGGCTTTTTTGCACTCTGGTGGGAGAAGAGAGCTAAATTCAACCCATCCATTGTAGGAATTACTGGTCGACAGCTTATTGTATTTTTAACTGAAGGCCTGAGGGTTTAACTTTCATCCTGATCATATAAAAGCCTTGTGCAAACGAGTTGTCCCATGCTTGCACATAAGCAAACCTCTCTAGTTTAAAGTCCTCTATAGGAAATGCTCTCCACAGTCTCTCACTGTTCACAGCTACTTGAAGGAGCTACCAGTTTATGCAGAGGGAGGTACCACTGCAGGTCATCTAATAGTATTCTAATAAACACTCTCATTTTGACCTTTAAGTGACTCCCTTACTCCTTCCCATTTAGAAATTGTGTTTCCTTGCCTTACATAGCATAGACTACATTCAAACCTGCTGTCTGTCTGGTATCACTGTGCTCTTAGACCAGCCATCTTACATTAAGAGGGCTACCCTGCACCCTTGTGGCAGAAATGTGTAGCTCAGGACCCATCTAACGGATTGCTGGAGAAAGGGTCAGTTTGAGGCTTTCCCATTGCTAATTGTGTTAATACTGTTTAAATTTGTCTGTATATAAGCCTCGCATTTGCACAGGTTTGTGCTCAGTTTACCAGAGCTGCTTAATGTTTGGCAACTTTAGCCAGAGGTCTGGAGTGAGTCTGCACTGAAATCCAAGGCATCTACTGAAAAAGAAACAGAAAATAAGTATATTTTAAGCCAGCATTGCACTTTAACTGTATTTAATTGAATTACTGCTTCATTTTTGCTCTCTGTGACCAAGTCCAGCTAGCCCACTTCCTTCCCAAATAGCACATTCAGAAAAATCCTGCAACAATGGATGGGACACATTTCTCATGATTTCTCCTGCCAGCTTGATTGATATGGGCATTTTTGTATACTGACAACCATTTACTCCTAAAGCAAACTAACACCCGCTGTGAGAGATATAAATAAATTGTGGAACTGGAGTCTATTTTCTCACGTAAAAACAAGCTAGACATCAAACAGGTTGTCAGCACACACGCTTCACCTCTCACACAAAATAAGGTCACAACTCATAAACCCACATATGTGGAGGTACTCACTAAAAGCCTACTGAAAGAACTGAGACCTCCTAAACACACACCATTCACACTCACCAAATTCCATAATGAATCCACTACACATATCAACACACACATCTGTGTCTCAGCAAATAAGCCCCTAGAGCAAAACACATCAAATGCCTTAGTCATAGGCAACTCCATAGTGAGACACACAGATGTCCCTCTCACCAGACTGGACAAGGAGAAGGTGACTGTCAGCTGCCATCAGGTGCCAGGATCTGACAAATCACACATGCACTCAAGTCACTCAACAAAAAGTACCATTATGACTCTGTCATAGCCCATGCTGGAGTGAATGACTTGAGACGTACCTCACTGGACTATATGAAGACAGTCATGACAGAACTCTCTGATTATGTATCCCAGACAGGTATGTCCCTAGCCCTAAGCAGTATCTTACCCTCACCCAGGATGATGGCACAATAAAAACAAAGAATGATTGACTTCAACAATTGGCTCAGCTTAGTCCAGGAGGATCCAGTATCTGTCCACCATGGAAGATATGGTACATAGACCCTGCTGCTTTGCTACAGATGGTCTGCACCGGTCTCCCCTAGGATTTTGGGACACTGGCAAAGGCCCGTGTCTTCCCCACAGTGCCTTTTTTTAGGCACTGTCAAAACAACAAATTTTCCAAAGCAACAAAATCTAACTGAGACAAACTCAGGGATGTGCTGCTTAATGCTAGGAGTTTAAACACAAAACTGCACTCCCTGGAGGCACTCCTAACCTTGGAGGATGATGAAATCTGTGAGTTACTGAGACATAGTTCAAGGCCGTTGACAGCACCCCAGCTGTGGAAGACTACAATGCCTTCCACATGTTCAGACCTCAAAATGAGTGTGAAGGAACCAAAGGTGGAGGTATAGCTACCTTCGTTAAAAACAAATACACTTCGAGACTGGTCAAACAGCATGACTCTCTCAAACTACTCCATGTCCAGTTAACTATTGGGAAAGTACCATAACACATCATTGCTAGCTATAGATCTCCCATCATGAACCAGGATAAGGACACTGTCTACATAGATTTACTGGAATCCCTTGCCATACAGCCCAACACCTTAGTCATGGGAAATTTCAACTATCCTTCCATAGACCGGCGAACATACATGAGGAAAAACACCCTTGCACAGAGGTTCCTGGATGTTGTCAACACAAATGCTCTGGAACATATAGTCTGCACCCCCACTAGTGGCTCTAATGTTCTGGACATAGTGCTCACTAACATGGAGGGAGGGGTCACTGTACTCCCCCCATGGGTGAAGGCCTCCCTGTTTAGGTCAGACCACAAATCAGTCTTGTTTGAAGTAACTACTGAAACTAACACCTCACAGGAATAAACATTATAAAAACTTCACCACAGCTAACTACAGCATACTAAGCGACGGTATAAAAAGCTTCATACCACCCACAATCGCAGACACCAATGATCACTTTGCATGAGTGCATGCAAATGCAATGTACAAACACTTAAGCAACCTCATAAACTCTGCTATACCTGACCGGATGAAAACCAGGTCTTCTCGTAAAAACAAGCCATCATGGCGGACTTCAAATATAAACAGTTTACATAACAAGAGGAAGAAAGTGTTGTTCGAAAGCAAGAGCAGTTTCTCTCTGCAGAGGAAGAGTTCCTTCCTAAGCCTAAACAGGAAAATCAGAAATCTTGTAAAGTCTTCTAAAGCAAATTACAAAACTAAAAAATCACATCCCTAGCCACGGATAATCATAAGGAACTATTTAACTATGTCTGAAGTCTAAAAGGGAATGCCCAGCTATATGCCAAACTGGTTCTAGATGGGATCACTCGTACTACACTGGAAAATATCACCAACCTGCTAGCTGACTGATTCAGAGCAAACTTCACCCCCCCTATCCCAAAGCATACCTGATACCAGCCCTCTGCCTAGTATCTCTAGAGACCATCTCTGCACTCGCCAAGGCCAAAAACATGGCCCCAATGGGACCAGATAATATTCCAGGCCGTTTACTAAACAATCTAAAACAAGACCTAGTGGACCCACCCAATTCCCTGTAATCACAGCTGGAGAACTGGCCATGTTCCTGCAGAAAGGAGAACAGCAACAGTAATCCCCCTGCACAGAGTAGGGCTATCAACTGACCCTGGGAAATGCAGACCTGCAAATCTAACCAGCCTCATCTGCAAGGCCATGGAATGAATTATTATGGAATGAATTATTATGGACCTTATCAACAAGGACACAGGCGACCTCCAAATGCTGGACCTAACCCAGTATGGCTTTGTTAAGGGTTGATCATGCTTATTAAACTTGGCAGACTTCTTTGAGAATGTCAACAAAGCCATGGATGAAGTTAAGATGACACAATTCCCCACTCTGGCATCATTGAGAAACTCTCCCAGATAGGGATTAACCCTTACATTACTAGATGGGTAGCCAACTGGTTCACCAACAGAACACACACTGTCAAAATTGGTGACTCCGCTTCCACCAGTAGACCCATCATCAGTGGAGTACCATAGGGTTCTGAGCTGGGTCCCTTACTGTTTGGCATCTATTCCTCAGAAGTCCAGGCCAAAATAGACTGCTATTGGCTCATCAAGTTCACTGATGACTGCAAACTGGGAGCAATCACCGAGTCCCTCAACGATGTCAACATATTACAGGAACGGCTAACACAAATAAATGGTACCAAAGTCATGGTCTAAAACAAATACAAAAAAATGCATTATTATTCCCTTTGGCAAAATGGAATTCCCTACAAATTACAATATTGACAGCAACCTCTGAGTTCCAACCCAGTGGTGCCAGACTTGGGAACACAGCTTCATAGCAATCTGAACTTTGACCGCCAGGTTTCCTCACTAGTAAGGAAAGCCTTCTATGTTGTGAACCTCATAAGCAAGGGCACAGCTCAGCCAGGTCAAGGGAAGTTACAACTCCACTGTACTTGACCCTCATCAGACCACTAACGGAGTATAATGTACCCTTTTGCATGTACCTCACCAGGCACGTGCAGCAGCTGGAGAGACCTCAGAGATTTCTCACTAAGAAAATACATGGACTCCAAACCATGACCTAAGTGGACAGGCTGAAAGCCATGCCACTTTACTCTGTATCTTACAGGCTGCTGAGTCATGACTTGTGCCTGGCTTATAGGGCAATCTCCAACTCTGCCCTAATGGAAATGCTGCACATCTGCAAGTCAAACGGCTCAAGAGTCACTCCTTGCTCTAAGGATATCAACCTAGCATGTGACATTAACAGATCATGCTGGAGAGACAGATATGCCTCCCAGAGACTGCCACTTCTCAGGAACGGACTCCCTATTCACATAAAATAGAGCTCCGCATTGACACTATTCAAACGCAACCGAGACAATTAGATGGGAGACTGCAAATTCACGCCTGGGGTGGCACCCATGTTCCTCATGGACAGGGGTAGCTGGTGTTGATCACAGTCCTGCTCTGTTCATAAATTCATTATGCGAACTACCCAAAGAAGAACAAATGGGGTTACTAGGGATTAACATGGCTAGGCTTGTAAAGACTGTAGGGCCACTTGCCTAGTAACCTCCTATGAACCTATGAAAAAAATGACAGTGTTTTAAATGAAACATCTCATACAAATAGTGCTTGCTGAATCATTAAATGTTAATTCTTTGAGTGCGATGGATTTCTGGTGGTTGGAACGCTTTGGGATGTTTTTTGTTGGTTTGAAGGGGTATGAAGGATTGGTGTGTGGAATAGAGGTGGCTTGGACTCACTTGTGGGCATTTTTGTGTGAATTGCAATTAATGGATTGTTCATTTTTAAGCCCCTTATCATTAAGACCAGCTTAAAACAACTTAGAGTCATGAGCAATTTTGTGAGGCTGCGAGAGTTCTAAAATTCTAAGAACTGTCCGGGTTACTTCTTTCTGTCTAAAAGTAAATGATCATAACATTTTGAACCATATGCTAAAATGTCAATGAATACAAGTTAGAAAATAAACAAGACAGTGAATTGCATTCTAAACCACTTGTCAGTTATTAAATAGTTCTGAATTATTGCTACTGACAGTACACTTGGCATGCAATAGCACCTAGCAAAGTTAGACTATACTATAAAATGGTCTGCAAGGGCAGTTAGTCTAGTACTAATCTATGAATCTATGAATCTATAAACAAAGTATAAAAATATAGTTTCTTACATATATAAAAGTTCTTATTGGAATGTTATCAAACAATTAGAGTAACATTCATACTTTTACCAGTTAAACAAGTGGGTGGCGCAGTGGTGCAGTGGCTAGCGTTGTCGCCTCACAGCAAGAGGTTCTTCGGTTCGATTCTTGGCTGGGGTGCCTTCCGTGCAGAGTATGCATGTCCTCCCTGCATTCACATGGGTTTCCTCTGGATGGTCCGATTTCCTCCCACATTCCAAGACATGCATCTGGAGCTTTTCTCCCCGGGCCTCCACTGAAAATGGGCTCTGTCCCAGTCAGACTTTCCCAGTAAACAAATGTTAAATAAATAAATTGAAATAAATAAATATACCTGGATAAACACATAACTGTCATTATTTTAATGCAAGTTCACATTCTATTACTCCTTTAAAAATGACAGTCTCTTTTATATTAAACATCCCATACAAATAGTGTTTGCTAAATCATCAAATGTTATTTCTTTAAAAAGAATAGTTTTTGAGTGATTAACAAACTTTGAAATGTTTTTATTGTTTTTTTAGTGGTTTGGAAGCGTTTGGGGGATTAATGTGTGCAGTGAAGGTGGCTTGAATTCACTTGTGAATGTTTTTGCATGAACTGCAGCTGATAAACTGTTCATTTGCAAGCCCTTGTCATGATGACCAGCTTGAAGCAGCTTAATTAGAATCATGAGCACTTTTGTGATGCTCCAAGAGTTCTAAAATTCTACGAACTGTCCAGGTTGCTTCTTGCTGTCTAAAAGTAAATAATCATAATATTTTGAATCATTTGCTAAGATGTCAATGAATACAAGTTAGATAATAAGCAAAAGACAGTGAACTGCATTCTAAACCACTGTCAGTTATTTAATAGTTCTGAATACTTGCAGTACACCAAAAGGATAATTTATATACTAACTTACAGAATGACACTTCTGATAAAAAAAATTAGGATTGTGCTTCTCTGTTACTGTTATTTTTAATGATAACAAAACTTAATATCTCAGAACAATTTATTATAGAAAGACGGAATCTTAAAAAGGAAGATTTTTCAGATGTTTGTTCAGACACTGTTAGACATAACATTTAAGAAAAAAATAGGACTGATTCTAACAGTAGCACTACATTAGAGAGTATCAAATATATAAGGGTAAATATAAATGTTCTATTATATGACACCCTGCACTAGGATTATAGCTAAAATATAAAACCTAAGAATTTAATAACAGTACAATACATAGTAAATAGAAACAGAAAAACATTAGAATAAGTAAATATGTATATAGTAAAACAATATAAATATGTCTGCAAGGGTGAGAGGTTGCCACAGTGGTTAAGGTGTTCGCCTTATAGGCACAAGGTGCAGGGTTTGAGTCTCACAAGGGGTAATTGGCTGAGCTTGGAATAGTGCACAAGGACAGTTAGCCTGGTACTAATTTATGAACTTATGATATGTACAACTTTACACACAGTGAATAAAACAGAAAAATATATATAATCATCTGACCTATAAATGAATAAATATGAAAATAACAACAGACTTCTTCCCTATAACAGACCAGCGAGGTACAAGAAAAGATGATTGCAGAGATATTCAGTTTGGTCAATTTTTAATAAAGATTCTGAGCACCTCCTTAACTTTTCTTATTCATAATAAATCACAGATGGGCTTTTTAAAGATAATACATACTAAAAAATGAGACATTAATACATATATTAGAAGCACGAGCTAAGTTTAGTTAGTCTAATGGAGAGTTTGAGAGGTACTTTATTCGTCTTGTAGCAAACTAGGAATACAGTATTCCATGATACAATGTTTTAGGGTTATATCATTAGGTAATTTTTTATTTGTTTCAAAAGTTAAGTCCGTAGCTGAATATTTCATACCGTTATATATAAAGTATATAAGTTCTGTACATAAATGCAATTTCATCATACCTGTGTTTTTTCTCTCTTACATAAATGTTTGACTTGAAATGTCACATCTATTAATATTAATGGATTGAATAATCCAGTAAAGAGGTGGAGTCTGTTCAAATACTTGCAATTATATACAGCTCAAATAGTATTTCTACAGGAAACACACTTACTTGATATAGACATAAATAAACTTTATCATTAAAGAATTATTTGGTTTTAGCAGGGTCTGGCTTTCAAGCTAAAAGAAGAGGCACCCTCATTTTATGGAAGAACTCACCAGTAATGCCTAAAGTAAAAAATATCTATATTGATAAAAATGGTATGTTGTTATAATTGAGTGGAAAAGAAACCTATATACATTGGTGAACTTTTATTGGATTCCAGGATTCCAAGAAGCAAAACATTACTTAGATACTATAGCCTATTACATGAAATGTGAAGTCATAACGGCTAGTGATTTTAATTCTATTATCAGACAAAGATTCCACTGCAGACAGAAAGCTGAGAATCACATTTTCAGCCAAACACTTAATGAATTTAAAGGATATATATGAGCTAGGGAAAACAAACTTGCTTCAATCTACCCATTATTCATACAGATTTGGAACACAAACAAATAATGATAGCATTTTGTTCTCAAACAATCTGTTATCACATGTTATAGAAGTTTCAATAGTTTCATGTCTATTATCAGACTGTAATGCTATAATCTTTATTATTTGTAAAACTGACACTCTGAGGTTACCAGTGTACATTATTAAAATAAAAGGATTCAAGGATTGATATGTTAAACAGATAAAAAAAATCCTAGAAATAAACATGAATGGTGAAGTAACTGACATTGCCCTGTGGGATTTACTAAAGGCTTACTTAAAATGGAAGAGTTAGAAGCTGGTATATTAGTAAAACAGGAGAATGGGACTAAGGCTTGAATACTACAGGCCAAAATAAACACACTAAAGTTAAATCTAAAACTGAATGACATTATTAGTCAGTCTGAACTTAAAAAAAACAAATACAAAATACAAACAGATATTCTTGAGGACTTTAAAAGATTTTATGAAACTATAAATAATAATACAAATAACCTAGATGATGATATAGTAAAAACTTTTCTAAGGGAAAACATAAATAACAAATTAACAAGTGAACAACTAAAAATGACAGACCATTCACTTTAACAGAAATAAAAGATTAAACAAAAATTTCAAAAAATAATAAGGCGCCGGGCTTAGATGATCTTACACCATAACTGCATAAAATACTACTGGATGATGCAGTTAAAATATTAGATAAGGTATATAGAGCAATAAAAACAACTGCTGATGCCCCCCCATCATGAAAATATTCACTTACATCACCTAATTTAAAACAAGCTAAGGATCCTATAAAGTGTTCATCATACAGACCTATTTATTTATTTATTTATTTTATTCATAGGTTCATAGATTAGTACTAGGCTAACTGCCCTTGCGAGCTATTTTAAGCCTAGCCAATTATCCCTTGTGAGACTCAAACCCTGCACTTTGTGTTTGTAAGGCAAACACCTTAACCATTAGACCACCCTCCCATCCCTATTATTTATTTTATTTTACATATGTTAACCGGGATAGTCTAGCTGGATATATGTCCATTTTCAGTAGAGGCCCGGGGAGAAAAGCTCCTCACATAGATCAAATAATAAAAGTACAGTAAGAATATACATTTAGTAATAAGAATAACAAATACCTAAGGCACACCTATTTAACTTTTACATATGGAATATAAGACGTTCATATCCACAGAATTAGTCTACTTATACCTAAACTAATTAACAATGCTCGAACTAGGTTTGACAAGTACAGGATAATATAATACATACATTAATAGACTATGCAAATAAAAAAAACTTTCTATCATTAGTCTCAATTTAGATAAGGCTTTTGATTCAGTCAGTTGTATCTGTTTAAAACACTTAGAGTAAAGTTTCTCACCTGAACTAATTGCACTAATTTCTAAGATATACAATGACTCTTATTGCTTATGTTAAAACAGGTTCTTTTCTAAATTACAAAAAGGCGCAAAAAATGTTGCCCATTATCACCTTTACTTTTTGCATTAGCTATAGAACACTTTGCTAATAGTATTAGATCCAATAATAACATTAATAGTATCAAAATAAAATAAATGTTTGAACTAAAGATTCATCTCTTTGTTGATGATATTTTACTAGCTATAGGAGATATAAAAAATTAATTAATTGGAACATATAATTAGTTCTATGAGTCAGATTAAAGAAATCTCAAACTTAATATTTAATCATAATAAAACAATTACACTATTAATTAATAAAAATGAAAAAAAATCATGCAATAATAGTCTAACTTCAACTGGAATAGCAATCATTAAATACATTGGTATAACTATTATGTCCAATAGTAAAGAAACAGTGCGAACAAACTTTCAACAGGTTTTAGATAAAATTTTAAGTTTAATCACAAACTGGAACAAACTCTTCTTTACCACGAAAGAATGATTAATGTTTATTAAGATGGTAATTCTCCCTAAAAAAGAAGTTATGTACTTGCCATAATGTTCCATCTGAGTTGCCCATCTTAATTCATCCTTGACTAATGGGTTCAGTTCAGAGCACTGGAATTATCTCGGCCATTTCCACAGCTCGTGCAGGCCAAAAACTTCTCAAGCTTCAACCCTACCCAATACTTCAGCTCGAGTTTGCAGATTAGAGCTAAACAGACGTAAGTAGAAGAGACCTGATGAAAACCATATGTGCTATATAAAAGTAGCCAAACATGGAGGTGTGTGCCCTATCTGTTCCACCAAAGGACTTGACAACTCAAATGGAACATTATGGTTAGTACATAACTTCTTTATCTGAAGTTGTCAATCTATAAAGTTGTCAATCTTCATTTTATCCTTGACCATTGGGAAAGAGTCCACAGCTACCTTATATCTTGGGCGGACTCAAGGAAGGACATTCCTGAGCACCACTAAACCAAATGATGTTCTTCCCCTGATCCAATTTGTAATGAGTAATAAAGGTATAATAGGAAGCCAAAGTAGCTGCTGCACAAATGTTATGCATAGAAGATCAAGACTAAAAAACTGCTGCTGTAGCCTAGATATTGTAGAGTGAACCTTTACTGTTCTAGGCAAATCAATATTCTTTTTGTCATAAATAGAGGCTATACAGTCTTTTAGCCATCTGGCAAAGGTTACTTTGCTGACTTTGCCAATTTTGGTACATGAAAGGGGTACAAACAATTGGTCTGATTTTCGAAAATCTTTTGTTCTGTGCAGGTAAAAACGGAACGGTCTGTGAACATCCACTAAATGAAGGCTGTATTCTCCTTTATTAGAACAATTGGGAAAGAATACTGGAAGATTAATAGTCTGATTGATATTAGTGTCCAATACTACCTTAGGAAGGAAGGAGGGATTTGCCCTTAAGGCAACTCTGTCTTTATGAAAAATCAAATATGGAAGCTTGCAAGGTAAAGCTTGTAATTCTGAAATCCTCCTGGCAGAAGTTATTGCTACAAGGAATAAGATTTTCCAAAACAAGTATTTAAGGTCACATTTGGCAGAAGGTTCAAAGGGTTGCTGAACAGTGGATTGCAATACTAGAGTGAGATCACAGGGAGGAATAGGATCCTTAAAAGGGGAGGGGGGGGGTCAACAAAAGAGTTTCTTTCAAAAATGCTTTGCATAACTTATGAGAAGCTAAGGAATTATCCCCAAAACCATTATGAAAGTTTGAAATCGCTACCAGCTGAATTTCAATAGTAGAAGGAGAGGCTCCTGCATCAAAAAAGGATAAGAATTCTAAAATGTTATCGATGGGTGCTGAAAGGGGGTCAATATCCCTTTCGCAAGACCAAAAGGTAAATCTCTTCCTTTTACTCATGTAGAGTTTATGGGTGGATGACTTATGAGAGGGTTAGTAAAATTCTGCATTCCTGAGAGGGAAGGTTAACTTGCCTGGTAGTCAACAGAACTGGAGGAACCATGCTGTCAGCCTGAGGTTCTGAAGGTTTGGGTGAAACAAATTCTCTGGATGAGAAAGGAGGTGTGGAGTTGGATCCAGAGTCCAAGCTGCTTTTATCAGGTAAAGCCAGAGAAAGGAGAACCATATTTGTCATGGCCAATAAGGGGCAATGAGGATTACTCTGCTCTTCGACCTTAGGGCTCAATGGCAACACTCAGATCTGCTCTGGGTTACAGCACAATGGCACTAAATATACAGAACCAACTGATATTGCCAACATCCTGCAGACAGGTTCAGTGCTAACTTTACCCCCCCCCTCACCCCCTAAAGGGACCATCTCTATACCGGAAGAATGCAAAGTTCCTGTAATCATGGCTGCACAGGCAAAAAACTCACTCTCCAAAGCCAAGAACACAGCATCCATGGGATCTGACAACATCCCAGGCTGCATTCTACAAGAACTACAGAATGAACTGGCACCCCACCTAAGTACCATGTTCAATCACAGCCTCACCTCAGGCTTTGTGCCCATTGAATGGCACACTGCGATGGTTATCCCACTCCACAAAGGGGGAGCCATGACAGATTCCAGGAACTACCGCCCCATTAGCCTGACGAGCCTGGTCTGCAAGGCCATGGAACGTATCAACATGGAAATCATAAACAAAGACATTGGTAATCTCCAAACTCTGGACCCCACACAGTTCGGGTTTGTAAAAGGCAGATCATGTCTCCTAAACCTGATAGACTTCTTTGAAGCAGTCACCAAAGCCATAGATGAGGGGAAGGTGGTTCACACAGCCTATCTAGATCTCGCCAAGACTTTTGACACCACCCCCCACTCTGGAATTATAGACAAACTCACTAAACTAGGTATAAATCCCTATGTCACAAGATGGGTTGCTAACTGGCTTACTGACAGAACCCACACTGTGAAAGCAGCAGACTCCAAATCCAACTTCAGACCAGTGACAAGTGGAATAACACAGGGTTCAGTCCTGGGTCCTCTCCTGTTTGGTATCTACTTCTCTGAAGTACAGGCTAACACAGAAGGTCTTTGGCTAATTAAGTTCGCAGATGACTGCAAACTAGGAGCCATAATCGAAACAAACGATGTGGACATCCTACAAAAGGGCCTCACTGAGACAGATGCCTGCCTGGTGTCAAAGCCATGGCCTCAAGCTCAATGCCAAAAAGTGCATTGTTATCCTCTTTGGTAAAAACTCTGTACCCATGAACTACCACATAGGCGGTAGTCTACTTAACACTGAAAGTGTGATAAGAGACCATGGGACACAGGTGGACAGTAGTCTCTCCTTTGATAATCACATCGCCACAGTGGTCATGAAATCCTTCTACGTGGCACACCTCATCACAAAAGGTTTCTCATCCAGGAAAAAAAAGAGGTCATTGTTCCCCTCTACTCATCACTCATTAGACCCATTATAGAGTACAATGCCCCTTGTGGTATGTACCTCACAAGACATCTACAACAACTGGAAAAGCCACAGAAATACCTCACAAAGAGGATTACTGGCCTCAAACAGATGCCCTATGCAGACCGTCTCAAAAAAATCCAGCTTTACTCCGCCGCATATCGCCTACTCAGAGGCAATCTCTGCCTAACATACAAAGCTATGTCAAACCCAGAGCTGTTGGACATGCTCCATTTAAAGAAATCCCAATCCCTCCGAGCTACATGCTCTAGGGACCTAAACCTTGTCACCACAATAAACAGAACATGCTGGAGGGATAGATTCCTGTTCCACAGACTTCCCATATTCTGGAACAGACTACCTATCTATGTCAAACAGAGCTCCTCATTAGCACTCAAGAAAAATCTTGATGACTGGATGGGAAATAGGAAATTCACCCCGGGGATCGCTTCTGTGGCTCTGCTTGATAGGGGCACAGGAAAATAATTTTCTTGGGTGGCGAAAGCCAGGGTACCTTTTTAGCTAGGCTCATATAGGCCCTAGGGCCAACAGCCTAGTACCTAGCTATGAACCTATGAAGGAACTTCAGAATTAAGGGAAATGAGGGAAATGCATAGACAAGTCCAGGGGGAAAAGTGTGTAAAAAAGTACACTTGTTGTTCAGGGGCAAGGCGAAGAGGTCGCAGAAAGGCTGGTCTTCTTGTTGGAAAATCATTTCCGCCACTCTTGGGTTGAGGGACCACTTGTGAGATAAAAGAATAGATCTGCTCAGTTTGTCTGCTATTACAGTGGATATCAAACAGAAAAAAATTCTAGTGTAAGGAAACACTTGACAGCAGCGTCAATACAACAAAACTTCTTTAATAAAACACAAAGCTTTAGGACATGTGTCCTTCCTCAGTGTGAAGTTTCATTCTATTGAAGCTATCAAGTGTTTTCTTACACTGGCATTTTTTGAGTTTGATATTGCTGTGACAGTGAAGGTTTACCATTGTGTTGGTCCCTATTTTGTTGTACATTACAGTGCATCTCCCCAGAATATGCTTTGCTATCAGAAATCAGTTGGAAGAAATCACCCACTGCCACACTCAGAGTGCTTCTCAACATAGAGTGTAAGTTTTGGTTCAAACTTGTTTGTTGATGTACCAAACTACAGACCTGTTGTCTGTTTGGATTGCAATAGTCCCTACAGGGGAGAACAGTTTGAAAGGCTTGCAATGCTAAAAGCACTGCTCTCATTGCTAGGACACTGATATGCAAATTGGCCTCGATGGAAGACCAAATACCCTGGACATTCCTTCCCAGATAATGCCCCCCCACCCCATCTGGGAGGTGTCTGTGGTTACTATGGCCTTGGGCTGTTGTGGAACAAAGGGGTGACCTAGAAGAATGTCCAATGAGTGCATCCACCAATCTAGATCTTTTCTACAAAGACTGGTAATTAAAATCTGATCCGACATAGGCTAGTGGAGTATTGACCACTAAGCTGCAAGCAGCCTTTAAAGAATTCACATATGAAATCTTGCCAAGGGAGCTAGAGTTACTGTCACCCTCATAAAACCTAGGGCTTGTAAAACTAGATGGGCCTGTACTTTCTTGTTGTGTTGTATCTTTCAAACTTGGACTTTGACATTTTTTGTAATCTCACTGGTAGAGGGGAGCCTACAAACATTCTTGTATTTTGTTTTGCTCCTATGAACTCTAAACTTTGAGATGGAGTCAGCTGAGATTTTTCATAATTCACTGTAATTCCTAAATTGGAACAACTCTGTAGCATGTAATCTCTCGATATAATCAACAGATGCTTGGTCAGAGTGGTAATAAGCCAGTCATCCAAAAATAGAAACACCCGTAATCCTTGCAGTCTCAAGTGAGCTGCTACTACTGCCATGCATTTAGTGAAGAACCTGGGGGCTTTGGTGAGACCAAAGGGCAGAACTCTGAACTGACAGTGACTGGCTCCCAGCCTAAAGTTAAGGAACCTCCTGGAGCGTTTTTCCATTTCTATGTGGTAATGTACATCCTGAAGGTCTACTGAACACATCCAGTCATCCTTCTCCAGAAAGGGGAGACTGGACTGCACCATGACAATCACGAATTTTGTTTGTCGAAAGGATTTATTCATAAGCTGAGATCCAAAATGTCTCCAGTCCCCTGTCTTTTTGGCACTAAAAAGAGTCTTGATAAGTTCCAGACTCTGTCTGGTGGGACTTCTTCGATGACTATTATTTTCTAGCAGTCTTTGGATCTCTAGAACTGCTGGTTCCCTCTGACTGGGTGGAACATCTGGGATTCTTCCAGTAAAAGGAGGGGGAAGAGAAAAGGGTATGACATAGCCTCTGGCTATAATCCTCTGCACCCAGGCATCGAGTGTTTGGGTGCAGGAGTAAGCGTCCCCAGACTGCCTCCAGAGGAAGGCAATAGAGCCTCCATTCAGGAATGCTGATAGGGTTCCCCAGAAAAAGGAATCTCAAACCTTGGTTTTGCGGGCCATCTCTGCTGCGTGGGCTGTATCTTCCATTTAAGTTCCCCCCTCTGCCCCTGGGGAAACTTTTACCACACGTGTTTCGAAAAGGCCCTCTGGATTTTTTGAACCACATTTTTCCACCCACTCTCTGATTCCTGGAAAAAGGTCTTTGAGGAGCAGAAAAATGTACGGCCAAAAAGTTAAGAACTTTGATAAAACAAATTAACACAGTAATTAGGACTGTTCATAGAGATTGCTGCGATATAACAGAAATAAATAGGATATATTAGTATGCAGCTAAATTAATAACAGATAAAGTTTTACACAAAAACACAGGGCAGTAAGGCAGAGGAAGGGGAGAAATAAAATGCCAACATGGAATATCGAACAGAGACAGCTATAAAGCAATTAAGACAAGAAGTCTCACTGTTAGAAGATGGAACAGATCAACAAAAATACTCAGAAAGATAGACGTGATAAAGGCAATGTGCAATATCATAACAGATCAGGCTCTATCATGCACCATCACAAATAATAAACTAAAAATATCAGCACAGGCAAAAAAACTTACAAGATATGCAGAGAAATATGAAGCAAAAGTACAAAATAAGCAACATATTGATAACCCAAAAAAGTCATATGTAAACTATTGGGAAACAAGGCAAAAGGAATTGAAACACCACTAAAAAAGAAGAAACGGATACATTTTGGATCCTGTGGAACATAACAAAGATGTTAAATAGAAGAAGTAAAAGAAAGAATAAGAAGTTCAAATGTACAGGATATGAAATGGGATGAAGTAACGGCCAGAGAGATTGAAACAAAGTTAAGAAAAGCTCCTAAGTGGAAAACCCCAGGCCTAGATGCAGTACCTAACTTCTGGTCAAAAGTATTAACATCTTTACATAAAGATTTAGCTATGATTTAGCTATAAGTAAGAACCATTTATATGAGCACCCCAAACAAGTACCACCCTGGTTAACAACAAGAAAAACAATATCCCTATTTAAGAGTGAACCTGCAAGCTATCCTAAAAACTATAGAACAATAACTTGCCTTCCAACGATGTATAAACTGTACACTGGAACTGATGCCGACAGAGTTTATAGTCATTTAGAAGAAAGCTCAACCATGGCAATAGAACAAAGGGGTAACAAAAGAAAGACATGCAGAACCAAGGATCATTTACTGTTAAATAAAGTCATAACGGAAACCTGTAAAAAGGGGCAGAATCTAAGTACGGCATGGATACTACAAAAAAGGCATTTGACAGTGTACCACATTTACGGATAAAAGAATGCTTAAAAATGCACGATACACCCTGCACTGATCAGTTACATTACAGCGACCATGAAACAGTGGCAAACCACTTTGCAATTAAGCAATGATCAAAGATAATTATTCCAGGAGGGGGATATTCCAGGGCGACTCTGTTACCACCACTGTTTTGTCTTGCCCTTAACCCATAAAGCTGTTTACTTAACAGATTATGTCATAGCTACAATTTGGCTCCCAGAAGTGCAAGGACTTCTCGTCTTCTTTTTGTGGATGATTTAAAACTATGATGAGGAACTGAAAGCACAGCAGCAAGTGGTCTTGATAATTGTGCAAAAGCAACCTTTAAAGCAGGAAAGCTGCAGCACCAAGAAAACATCAGTTTAGGACAGGAATGTGACATAAAAGAACTTGAGCAAGAGTGAGTGTATAAATATTTGGGAATTGATGAACAATCAACAATAAAACATTAACAAATGTGAATAAAGCTTAGTAAAGAATATTTTAAAATACTAAAATTAATGCTGAAAACAGCATTGACATCTAGGAACAAAGTCCAAGCCCTAAACCGATCTCCTCTTCCTGTCCTAACTTACAGTTTTGGAGCAACTGACTGGTCGCAAATAGTGTTGGATTGGTTGGACAGGAAAACAAGAAGGATGCTTCATGCTAATCGAATGATTTTGAAAAAAAAAAAAAAAATCAGTGTATACCAAGATTATATATTTCCCGTTTTAAATGAGGAATGGGCCTCCTCAAAATGATTACTTGTACAGATCTGCAGTGGTAGGACCACATACATATCTGCTGACCTCACAAGACCCAAATGTGGTGAATGTTTTAAAACATGAGGAGAATAAGTCTAAGATGACTTCCCTGTTTAGTTTAGAAGTATATCAGTGTCAAGTCAAGCAATAATGGAAATCAAACCAGAAAGAGATAAAAATCAGGCAGCAACTGAATGTACCAAAAAAACAAAAGAAAGAATATAAGGGGAAGGATCAGATTAGAAGGCAAGAAATGTGGAAAATGCATAAATAAAGTTGTAAGTAAATAAAACTCTTGGAACAACCTCATGTTAATCAGAACTGAACAAAGGAATGGTTAAGGAGGCATCAATTTAAACCAAAAGATGAAAGGTTAATATTGGTGGCTCAAGATACTGGACTACGTACACGTTGGTTTACAAGGTCCATTGAACATGCTGGAGAAACAGAGAAATGTAGGTTTATACAACAGAACTGGAAACAGTCACATCTACTTACTGAAAGGCAATGTGACAATACTGTTGCATTTGGGATTGGGCAAACATTATAATATTGAAGTAGCTGAAAAACACTGGAAACATGAGCCCCAAAGCTTTATAGAAAATGACAAACTTTATATCACATGGGATCACCTATTACCAACAGTTCAAAAAGCAGATTCGAGAAAACCAGGTATAGTAGTCCAATTAAAGAAGACAAAAGTAGCATTGATAACTGAAAATGCTACAGCCAGTGACTACAGTGTTTTACGTACAGAGAGAAACAAAGTCATAAAATACCAGGATTTGCAGACAGAAACGAGGGCACTGTGGGTGGAGGAAACCCAGACAGTTCCAATACTAGTACGACCAACAGGTCTTATAAAAAAATAATTTACAATCGTAATTAGATATGTTACCGATACAAGTAACTCTCTATGAACTGCAGGAGGAATCATTAATGGTGTGTTGCGAAAAGTACTTCCAACCAACATCAAAGACTGAAATACTAATTTCATGAACTTTAATCATATTTTTGACTAAGGAATGGGGTCCATTCCCATCATGGTATTAGAAACCCAAAAGACTTGAAGAAATTAAAAAAGAGAAACATGCTTCTGGACCGTTGGCTCCTTCTAACCTGAAGGCAGACCACTCAACACAGGAGCCGGAGCCGAGCTGGCCAATATTGAGGCTTTGAGGAGCAGTGATGGCAATTTAGGTTTAGACTCCAAAACCTTGGACCCAGCAATACTGCTACAGCTTTGAGAGTAATCCGGCTTTGACACACTCAGATCTGGTCCACTCAGAGATGGCATCTGAGTGGAAGATACAATGATCTTCGGATCTGACAAGCATGGCTCTAGAATTCTCAGAACCATGTGCCCAGAAACTACTGGTCGGACTGGAGAAGGAGTTAAAATAGGTGGAGTAGTACTGATAAAGGTCTCTGTACCAGATGGGGCAGGAGCCTGAAGAACACCCATTTGAATTTGTGTCGAGAGAAATTTCCTCATCATCCAATCCACGCCTGCTTTGGTCAAACTTCTGGGGGAATGAGAAGAGAAAGCAATTGACGAGGTCCTGGAATGGCAATGCATCTCTATGAAAGGAGGTGGAAGGCAAGAAGGTATGGGATCCCAAGATGAAGAACACTAGGTCTGAGGACGCTTTTTCAGATCTGAGTGGATCGAATCAGACGATGCAGATTTTGCATCAGAAGGTGTTGGATCTGACGATTTTGCCTTTGGATCCGATGGAGTCAGACATGACAGTTTAGAGATCTTAAGAGGCAATTCTGTACTAGAAACAGAGCTCAGAGCAGAAGATCCAGAAGGGCTTGAAGCATGCTTCTTAGCCTACTTTTTGTCCAATTTCTTTGGGGTTTGAGCCCCAGATGTCTCAGAAGATGTGGTAGGAAGTAAACCTCATAAAATCAGTTTATTCTTTGGTCCGCAAGGATCCGTGGACTAAAAGCCTTATATAACTCACAAGGCGAACTCAAATGGGCCAGGCCTAGACAATAAACGCGCAAATAATGTGCATTTGGTTCTTAAAACCTGATGGCTTTTCAGCCATGTCCTGCTAATATTATCCAGAAGGGATAAAACAACGGAAAACTTTATTTTTTTTTTAATGGAGAAGGGAGGAAAGAGGAAATTTCTTTTTAACGGAGAAGGGAGGAAAGAGGAAATTTAAAGGGAAATATTACCAGCAATGGTAACTTAAGGAGCTACCACAAGGCTATAAAGAATGAAAAATAATACCAACAATGATAAAAAATTATTGCACTAAAAAGTGTAGGAAGGGCAAGAGAGGAGTACTACTTACAAAAATAACAAACAAAGCTTGGAAGCTAACAGCGACCACGCCCGTACACGAGTGGCAGCAAACAAGATCTGAGGTATGGTAGGGGACTATGGCATTATGGGTAATGGAGGAACTTGAGAGTTTTCAGTATCCATGAGTTGTAAAAAGCAGCCAAGTCAGACCCTAGGGTTGGATCCAAACCCATTTGTTGGGGAATAAATGAAAATTAACATTAGATCAGTAAATTTAGCACTGCCCACAACCTTTCATAGATTATTGCTAAAATGCTGGATTGCAGTGGTGGGGGAATGTGCTATTTACTGACAACTGCAGGTTTTGAGAGTCTTGTCTACAATTTCCCCAAGTACACCTCTCACAAATGGATTTAATAACACGCAGCAGTATGGGGCTGTGAGTGAACATGAGGAAGGGGGGTGGAGTGCAGACTGGCTGCAGATATACCAAATGAAGTTAGAACGAAGGGAAGATTTACACTATACTGTTATACTAAACAAGACAAGATGCATACTATACTATTATACATTATGGTAAACAGGAAAAGCCATTAAGAAGTGGGCACATAAAAATACAAGTGTTCAGGACCACAATGCAGAAATAAAAGCTATAATTAGTGCAAGCTTAGATTACACAATACATTAAGTTTAAAGAGTATAAGACCACCATGTTGGCAGGATACCACCAGTCAGAAAGATTTAGAACATACAATACTGTATACCAGAGTGGCCCGTAATGCAGGCAAGGATGCCATAAATAAGACAGTCTTAGAAAACACAACACTATATACTAAAGAAAGCATAATACAACAGTACTGAATACTAATGTGGATAAGGAGCATACTACTGGCACATATGGTACAACTTAATCATATTTAGAACAGTACAGTGCAGCATACAAATATCACAATTACAGCAGGCTTAAAACACACACTATACTAATACCACAAACTCAGTGCATTTTACAAATGCCACATCTAAAGCGGCTTAAAAACACCCATACAGTATAGTGCAGTATACTGACGTAAATAAAAACAGTATCCACAGCAAAATGTAAGAAGTAATGACAAAAGGAAATAGCACAACAAAGCAATATGAAACTGGAAAAAGTAGTGCAAATTAAGTAAGGGCAACAGAACATTAAGTATAATGTAACACAGTATAATAGGTCAAGTGCAGTAAAGTATACCAGTACTGTTAAAAAAAAGTCAAAATGCAAAAACAGGTATACCAGCTAGGGCCAGGCATAACTAGCTAAAATAGTAAACACAAAAGTATAACAGTGAACGGTGAGTAGATGCAGTCAAAGAGAAAATACAGTATATTATGTCTTAGATGGAAGTGCAGTAAGGTGCAACAAAAAACATTTTTTTCTCTCTTAATTAAGCCTAAGATGCCCATACAGTCCTACATTCCAACTTTTCTCATACTCTGCTCCTCCCTTCTTGCCCTTTTTCCAACTAATTAGTCCCAAAACTCACATACCTTAACCCTCTCTAAACTGAAAATGGGGCTCCCCTGCCTTTGGACACCATGCTGCCTGCACGTATCCCCCCAGCTGATCAGTGGATGCGCCAATACAAACTGCCCTTACCTCATGCCCACTCCTCCCTTCTCTTAACTGCCTTTTGGCCCCACTTCATCTCTTAATGTCATTCTCCTTCCCTCCTCTTTCTCCCCTTCCTGTATACTCCCACTACTATTTTCTCCTTAACCTCGACTAGATATATACACCATAGAATGCATATAAAATAATACATGCAAAACTGATTATATATGAAAAGGAGCAGCTATGTAAACTGCATTTTTCCTTGTCGCATTAACAACTATAAGTTATTAGTCCAAATCTCGCTGCACTTGCAGTCACTACATTAAATCACTCTTCAAACCACTTTGTTTTCTCTCAACACCCTGTTCCTTTCTGATCTTCTCTTTTTGCCTTTGCTCTTTTGCCCTTCTTCATTCAAGTGTCTGAATTTCTATATACATTTCTTGTTGCCGGAAGAACAGAGAAAGTAGTAACATTCATCTTTAACACCTCCTTACCCCAAAACTGCTCTTCTCCTCTGCCATCTTTTCCCATCAAGCACTCTTCCCATAATCCCCCTTTACCAACTACCCTTGTTTTCCATTCACCTTTTTCTATTTGTTGCATGTGTTGCCCCTGCTTGTACCACAGGTGTCTTTGTACATACAATCTCCTTTGCTTTTTTATTTCCCTGTTTTGAGAGGAAAGAAGCTTACAAACAATTTTCATCAAGAAACCAAACTATGTATATTATTTTTTTTTTTCTTTTTCTCTTTTCATTTAAAGTCTCTAACTGTTGATTATTACTTGCAGCCTAACCAATAAATAAGGGTAATTCCAGACTTCCTTCCAGTCCTTTTTGTTTCATGTGACCTTCTTGCACCTTCTGTGTTTGTCCCTTTATCCTCTCCACAGCTTCCCATTCATTCATTCCTCATTACTCCCTTTGCCTGAGCTCTCTTCTGCTTCCAGCTACAAGTGGGCTCCTCTGAATCCACTGCTCCTAACTGAAACATTTCCTACCACATTTCCAACATCCTTGCTACCTCTTCTATTATCTATGCTCCTTCCAGACATCATTACTTTACTTTGTTCTTATCTCTCAATTTCCATATGCTCCAACATATTTTTTCAGCCAACATTTCTTACTCTTCCCTCCCCCACTTTATGAGACTCTCATTACTCCCACTTCTATTACATTCTATCTGTTAAACTTAACCGCTTGTTAAAAGCCTCGCTTTTCCCAAATACACCCCTGCTTATTTAGTATCTATCTTGCCTTCTTTCCCATGCACTTCCCGTTTCCTTTTTCTTCATGGTCTCCACTTTCACAGTCTTTTTGCCTCTCCATGTCTTCTTTACTGTTCTCGTCTTTGCTCCACTATTTCCTATCTAAATCCAGTGCAAGCCCCCCCCTTCTTCTCCAGCAACCTTAATTCTTCTTTACTCCCCTTCACTTACCATCCCTTGTTCCTTTTCTGGCTATACTTTTCATATCATCAAAACAAAACAATGCAGAAGAAACACAAACTTCACTTAATTTCTACCTTCATCTCTACTCTGCTTTGGTAAATCTAATAATAATTAAATGACTAGTCATTAACCAAAATGTGAATAAACAAAAAATGGACAAATTAAATAATGCAGAATATAACACTAGCACGTTAGAAATAAGTTAAATGTACTTATATGCTAAAGATCACACAGAAATGCAGCAAAACTCAGAAATCTCAGGCATAGAAGCCAAGCATTTGGAAGCTCTCAGAAATGAGAAACTCCCAACTGATGTGTGGTGGCCAAGGTTCTATCAGTGATGTACCTGCTGCAGGGACAGCTGAGAAGGGTTTACAGTCTAGTGTCTAAAGGACATATCGCCTATTTCTGAGTTCATCCAGTTACTACGACAGGTTAAAGCTCTGTTGCATGTGGGATAGCTGCTGGTTCTTAACTAAAAGGAGAGGAGGCCACAAACAAAATATGCCCTAAATAATCATCCATATGCACATCCCCGGAGGGAACAATGGGCCATTGAAAAAAAAAAAGCTGTTTACAGTAGGATGGATAAAGCGCTTGGCCTCTTATTCCTACCCAAAAGAGGCATGAAAAGTAATTCACTGAAGAAAACTGAAGACAAGAAATCCACATCCAAAAGAATGAAAATGAAGGTAATATGGTTAACAGAAAGAGTATACAGAATTTACAGCATGGGACAAAAAAGAACTAGAGGAGATCAAAAGACTGAACTGCCTAGGAAAAAGAAAACAGATATTATTAAATGTGACCCATCTTACATGGTTCAGGATAGGGGGCAGCATAATCTGTAGACTGGAAAGACTGAGCTCAAGATCAGGATCTCTGCAAAAATACTGCACCATGATCCACTGAAAATGGAAGTCACTGCAAACAAATAAGCTCGTCATTCAGCAGAGATAAAGAGTACAGTGGCAGAGAGTAAAACATCAGCATCTGTGATAATACTCCAAATGGAAACATTATATTAACAAAACACATACTACCCAGGTAATGGACTAATAATGCCCTAGCTGTCAGAAATAGACTTGGAGAAAGTGCTAACAGCTGCAACTTGATACAGTTCTCAGCCATATATAGAATGGAAAAATCTTCCTCTGCAAACAAGAGAAAGTGGAAGTGGCTGCTAATGCAGAACAAAAGCATTTTTGGGAAGGGGTAAACATGGTCTTGCAGAGATCATAATTTAATTATGCCATGCACAAGACGTTAGCACTCACAGACATGAAAAGATCCAGAGTGTGACTACAGAAGTGGCGTAAGAGACATCAGGTATGTGGAACAGGTGCTTAAGGATGATACTAGTTAACTCCACATGAATTGGTGCAAGCCAGCTACTACCTCAGAGACTTCAGCAGCCTACAAAAATCATGTGAAACCCAAACAATGAAAAGCAATAAGCCCAGTAAAAGCAACATGGACAAAAAAGTGGAAAGTGTGGCAGTCAGCATTACAGTTCTGAACATAAAAAGCAAAATAGAGAACCCTTAAGTCAAAGTGTAAGGGGATGCAATTCAAGTAAATAAATGGTTGTATGCTTCAGAGAAAACACAGACTTAGCAATGGGTGAGTTGAGAAGAACACATCATACAGAAGCTGGAGTGGTGAACAGACCACCAAAATAATGAGCAAGGCAGCACAGTAAATGGTAAAAAGGCAGAACTTTCATAAAAACTGGAACAATTCAAAATTAAAAAAAAAACTTTGGAAAGCAGAATGAAAACAACTACAAAACATATTATTGCTATCTAAAGAATGCCACAAAATAAATCAATGAAATAAATGCACAAGCTGAAGAATAGCTGCAACATGTAACATGATGGTAATGACTTTCTGGGAACAGCAACAACAGTAAAATATTAGGGTTGTGATGGGTTATAAAAAGTAAAATAAAAGAAAGAACTGCAAACTGTTGATCATAATAAAAATATTGTAAATAAGCACTGTAGTTCAGTTTTTGCCTTACATAGACAGACGAACAGACATGCATATGGTGCAAATAAAGAAAAAGTTCCAGAGAACTAAGACAAAGGTGGGAACTTCAGGAATGGTCAGATGAAAACTGGACTACTGGAAGCAAGTAGGAAGGGAAACGAGAAACCAGGAGAAGCCAGTGAGCAGACATACATTAATTTACCCTGTTAAGAGGAATGTATGAGAAAAAGGAATAGGCACCAAAAGGAAAAGATGAATTAATAAAAAACTGACAAGGGAAAGTGTGTCAGTTCTGAAAACCTAGCTTGTTAAACTTATGCAGTGTTGTGATTGTAACTGGGCACTTCTATATAGAAGCATTGAGCCTTTAACTACAGCGATAATCTAGTCCATCCTAATTCCCTAGCTGTACTACTTTCTCTTCTACCCTGAGCTGCCATATGTTATTCCTAACCTTGTACCCCTATTTTTCTCTATTTTTTTTCTGTGACAGTATACCTGCAACTACTGCTTGACCTACCTGCCCCCTACCCTCCTAAGACCGGTGAACTACTGCCTGTAGTGCTTGTAGCACAGCGGGACCTACACTGCGGCAAAAGAAAACAGTGTATGAGTTTTTTCAACCTTATAGTGTTACTGAAAAGGGCTGTGTGCTCTTGACCAGGGCAACTCTGTTTTTCACCTCACTCTCCAACTTCTAAACTCCCTCCTGCCCCCTTACCAGAAATTTTGCAAACAAAACACCCCCAGTAAAGAAACAACCATAAAAAACTTCTCCAAAGCCAACTTCATGCTACTCAAGTCAGAAGTGACAAACTTCATGACACCCATGCAGACGGGAACTGAAAGTTCAACTGCTGAATCCTACACTAAGGCACTGTACGAGCACATCCACTCATGCATGAATCGTGCCATCCCAAATAGAACCAAAATGCTCTCATCCAAAAAAAGGAAGCCAATCTGGTGGTCCCCTGCCATAAACAAACTTTACAACAAAAGGAAGAAACTTTTGCAGAAAAGAGGAAAATCCCAGGATGCAAAAAACTCCCTTACTAGCCTGAGTAAGAAACTGAGATGCCTCATAAAATCCTCCAAAGCTAGTTACGAAAATAAAATTGCCAAAGATTCCAAAGACAACCACAAAGCATTCTATAACTATGTCAAGAATCTAAATGGCAATGCTCAGATCTGCTCTGAGCTAAAACAGAATGGCATTAAATATAGTGATCCGAAGGATATTGCCAATATCCTGGCAGATCGATTCAGTGCCAACTTCACCCCCTAAATGGCCCATCTCAATACCGGAAGATTGCCAAATTCCAGTAATAACGGCCACACAGGTACAAAACGCACTCTCTAAAGCCAAGAATACAGCATCCATGGGACCAGATGACATCCCGGGCTGTGTACTACATGAACTACAATATGAACTGGCACCTCACCTAAGTGTCATGTTTAATCATAGCCTCACCTCAGGTTTCGTGCCCACTGAGTGGCGCAGAGCTACAGTTATCCCAATCCACAAGGGGGGATCCACCTTGGATCCCGGAAACTACCGTCCCATCAGTCTGACAAGCCTTATCTGCAAGGCCATGGAACGTATTATCATGGAACTTATAAACAAAGACATTGGCAACCTTCAAACACTGGACCCCACCCAGTTTGGGTTTGTGAAGGGCCGATCTTGTCTCCTGAACCTGATTGACTTCCTTGAATCAGTCTCAGGAGCCATGGACAAGGGTAAGATGGTCCACACAGCCTATCTAGACCTTGCCAAGGCCTTTGACACCATCCCCCACTCTGGAATCATAGATAAACTTACTAAGTTGGGCATTAATCCCTATGTCACCCAATGGGTTGCTAAATGGCTTACTGACAGAACCCACACTGCAAAAGTAGCAGACTCCAAATCAGGTTCCAGACAAGTGACAAGTGGAGTACCTCAGGGTTCAGTCCTGGGGCCGCTCTTGTTTGGCATCTACTTCTCTGAAGTACAGGTCAACACTAAGGGACTCTGGCTAACAAAGTTTGCAGATGACTGCAAACTGGGAGCCATTATTGAATCCCCAAATGATGTGGATACTCTACAAAACGGCCTTACAGAAACAGATGCTTGGTGCCAGAGCCATGGGCTCAAGCTCAATGCCAAGAAATGTATTGTTATCCCCTTTGGGAAAAAACATGTATCCATGAATTACCATATAGGTGGCAGTACACTAAACACAGAAAGTGTGATAAGAGACTTAGGGACACAGGTGGACAGTGGTCTCACCTTCGATAACCACATCGCCACAACAGTCAGGAAATCCTTCTATGTGGCACACCTCATCACGAAGGGCTTTTCATCCAGAAAAAAGGAGGTCATTGTCCCACTGTACTCATCCCTCATTAGACCCATTATAGAATACAACGCCCCATTTGGTATGTACCGCTCAAGACATCTGCAACAACTGGAAAGGTCTCAAGAATACCTCACTAAAAGAATCACAGGCCTAAAGCAGATGCCCTACGCTGACCGCCTTAAAAAACTCCAGCTATACTCTGTCGCATATCGTCTACTCAGAGGCGATCTCTGCTTAACATACAAGGCCATGTCAAACCCAGAGCTGTTGGACATGCTACACTTAAAGAAATCCCAATCCCTCAGAGCTACACGCTCCAGGAATCTAAACCTTGTCATCACAATAAACAAAACATGCTGGAGGGATAGGTTCCTGACCCAGAGACTCCCCAGACTCTGGAATACATTGCCCATACATGTCAAGCAGAGTGCCTCTTTGGACCTCTTCAAGAGGAACCTTGACGATTGGATGGGAGAAAGGAAATTCACCCCAGGGATCACGTCAGTCGCCCTACTAGACAGGGGTCCAGGAAAGTAAATAATGTGGGAAGAAATAGCCAGGGAATTGTTATGGCTAGGCTTGTATAGGCCCTAGGGCTGATAGCCTAGTACCAACCTATGAAAATTAAAGCCTAAACCTACATAGCATACAGCTAATTTATTCTGGAACAGGCATGACAAACCTAATTTTACCATACAGCTTATTCACCTACCTTAGTATCCTTTGGGGATTTTGATATGGTATCTCACAATATACTTCTCTCTGTCCTCACTAATCTCTCCTTTTCCCACTCTGCCACCAACTGTTTCCATACCTACCTCTCTGCCTGATAGCAATCAGTGGTTTGGCAAGATCAGCTATCCCCTCCTCTCCCCATCTCTCTCGGGGTCCCCCAAGGCTCCATCCTTAGCCACCTACTATTCTGCCTTTTCATCAATAACCTTTATACCTCCACCAAACATACCACATTCATAAAATACGCAGATGACTCCACCCTCATCTATTCTGGCCCACTTTACCAGAACTCCAAAATATCACACAGGAGTTACTCACATCTGTAGAAAGCTGGGTCTCCATTGCCCAACTTCTACTCAAATCCAAGCAAAACCAAACTCCTTTTCTTTCAACCCTCCAAATCTATTCAATCTACCACCCTCTTCAACATTTGTGCCAAGAACACCACCATCATCTCCCCATCAGACCACACCAAACTTCTAGGTGTGCAGACTGACAACAATCTCAAATTCGACCTCCACATATCTCTTACCATAAAAAAGTTCATAAAAGACTCGGGGCACTATATAGAAACAAACAATACCTATACCAAGACAGCCAGGACTGCTATTGCCAACTCCCAGTTAATCTCCACCCTACTCTATGCCAATCCCATACTCACCAACCCTAGACAGACTGACCTAAACAGACTAGAAGCCTGCTACACTAAAAATGCTAAATTTGTAACAGGTGCATCATACAGTAGCCACCACTGTAACTCACTTAGAGAACTTGATTGGCTTGAACTCCCTCAACTTCTTTGCCTGAATCAACTCTCATTTGCCAACAAACTAATAAACCACCCCCATAAGATCCCATCACTTCAAAACCTTTTCCAACCCTACTCCTCTTCGAGACCCCTAAGATCCAACAGCAAAAATCTACTTATT
The DNA here is from genome assembly GCF_019279795.1 of Protopterus annectens. Taxonomy (NCBI): domain Eukaryota; kingdom Metazoa; phylum Chordata; order Ceratodontiformes; family Protopteridae; genus Protopterus; species Protopterus annectens. Next base: position 1,772,614,365 of record NC_056731.1, read on the forward strand.
ACCACCAAACCCAAAAACTCTGCAGGAGAAGCCCTATTCTCCTGTGCCACTTCTAAAATAGGGAACCCCCCCCAATTTACCATCCAGCAGTCTTTGCAAAACCACTCTCAAGTCTCACCTAAAAATGCACTGGCTCTGCCCTTGCTTCAATCTTGACTAACAAAACTCCCAGTCACTAAGTACAGTGTCATTACTTCACATATTCCATTATCAGCCTAATTCTTAGGTACTGTCTATTTGTCAACTCAATTTAAAATCAGTCTAGTACTCATTACCCATTGTATGTTGTGTTTCTTACTACTCTTCTACGTACTCTGCATGTGAAGCTGTTTAATGTAAAATCATATACCTTTGTGACATTCTCTATTATAAGATTTTTTTTTGTGCTAGTGGAGCTTTTCTCCCCGGGCCGCCGCTGATAAATGACCTGTGTCCAGTCGGAATTTCCCGGTAAGCAAATGTTAATAATAACAATAATAATAATAATAATAATAATAATAATAAAACCTGACAGTCTTGTCGAACATGAAGAGGTTAAGTATTTGTTAAGGATTCTTCAACATCTTCTTAGAAAGTGATGATCCCTGGAACAAACTGCCTAGTAAAGTAATGGCAGTCACATTAACATAAAAATTCAAGGCATCTTGGAATAGATGCGGCATTCTTTGGAAAAAAAGAAGTTAAGTACTCACCATAACGTTCCATCTGAGTAGGTAACTTCATTTGTCAGCAACCTGTGGGTATCGGATCCGATTTGGATCCGAGCCGGCAGCTTTCCTAGCAAAAGATCCGAGCTCCAAGCTCCTCCCCCCACCCATAATGCTCTGCTACCTCCCTCTAGCCCTCAGATAGAGTTTGCCATAGTATCACAGAATACTACCATAACACAAGGAAAAAACTACCTGAACATCCTAACCTGATGTCATCTGGGAAGTGAAATACAATGATCCTTCAAGGACGAACTACAGGTCAGGGGGATGGAGGGAGGGTTGGTTGCTGACAAATGAAGTTACCTACTCAGACGGAACGTTATGGTGAGCACATAACTTCTTTATCTGAAGTAGTTAACTTCATTTGATCAGCAGCCTGTGGGACAGAGTCCCCAGCTACCAACAACTTGGGAGGTCCTTATGGCAGGATATTCCGGAGCACTGCAGAGCCAAAGGATGCTCTTCCTCTGGAAATCAGATCCAATTTATAATGTGTAATGAAAGTATGAGAAGAAGCCCAAGTAGCTGCTGAACAAATGTCATCCAAAGGGACCCTTGACCAGAAGGCCACAGAAGTAGCCACAGAACGGGTAGAATGTGCCCGAACCTTCACGGGCTCAGGTCGACCAGAGCTTCTGTATGCGAGAAGAATGCATTGGGAAATCCACCTAGCTAAGGTTACCTTTGTCACTGGTTTACCCAGGCAATGGAGTCTATACTCTCCTTTGGTGAGATAATTAGGAAAGAAAACAGGCAGGTTGATGGACGGGTTGATGTTGGCTTCGGAAGCCACTTTAGGCAGAAAGGAAGGGTTAGTCCTGAGGGAAACTCTATCTTTATGAAAAATTATGTATGGGGGCTTACTACAAAGAGCCTGAAGCTCTGATATCCTTCTAGCTGAGGTAATGGCAATCAGGAAGGCAGTTTTCCAAGATACATACTTCAAGACGACTGAAGCTGCGGGCTCAAAATGGGGACCAGTCAGAGCTTGGAGAACTAGGGTTAAATCCCATGGAGGTACTGCTTCCTTAACAGGGGGTCTCAAAAGAAAGGTACCTTTCAGGAAGGTCTTGCAGATCTTAGAGGATTCTAGGGGGCCAAATTTGTTTCCAATGTGAAAGTGGGAAATTGCTGTCAGTTGAACTTTAACAGATGAAGAACTAGCCCCCTGGTGAAAGATTTGGGATAAAAAATAGAGGACTGCTAGAATAGGAGTCATAAAAGGATCCAAATTCCTATGCTCCACCCAGATAGAAAAACGTTTCCATTTACTCTTGTAGATTTTCCTGGTAGAAGGCTTATGAGCAGCCACCAGGATAGCTTTAACTGAGGATGAGATACCGGGAGTCCTAGCCATTAAGGGAACTGGATCAACCAAGCCGAGAATTTGAGGTTGTCCAGGTTGGGGGTCCTCAATCCCCAGGGGTGAGAAATCAGATCAGGAAGGGGATCCAAGATCCAGGGAGGATGCACTAGATGAGACCCTAGGCATGGGAACCAGGTTTGACGAGGCCAAAATGGGGCTATGAGGATAACTCTGCTCCCCAACCGACGAGCTTTCTGCAAGAATTTTGTCATCAACGGAAGAGGAGGATAAGCATAAAGAAGACCGGATGGCCAAGTATGAACCAGAGCGTCTCTGGGGGTTTCCCCTGGTGGGGGAATCAGAGCAAAAAACTCGCTGCACTTTGCGTTCGAAGGTGACGCTAAGAGATCGCAGCAAGGTTGACCCCATCTGAGGAAGATCTGTTTCGCTACTAAGGGGTTCAGAGACCACTCGTAGGGTGAGAGGATAGTTAGACTCAGCTTGTCCGCTAGAATGTTTGACCGACCCGGTATGTGCGTTGCTATGAGAAAGCGGTTGGTGGATATCGCCCATTCCCACACTCTCATGGCCTCTCGGCAAAGTGGGTAAGATCTGGTTCCCCCTTGCTTCTTGATGTACCAGACCACTGACATGTTGTCTGTCTGAATTGCAATAGTCCCTAGAGGAAGAAGGGCATGGAGAGCCTGCAACGCTAGAAGCACCGCCCTTATCTCCAGGACATTGATATGCAAAAAGGTCTCTGTGTGAGTCCACGTGCCTTGGACGGTTCTGCCCATGCAATGCCCCCCCCACCCGAGGTGAGACGCGTCCGTGGTCACTGTGACTTGGGATGGGGACATGGAGAAGGGGCGCCTTTCCCGGAGGTGCTTGGAATGGAGCCACCAAAGTAGAGATTCCCTGCAAACCCTGCTGAGAGGAATAGGGGCTGACAAGGGATGTAGTAGAATGGACCACTGGACCTGTAAGGTCCATTGGAAAATCCTCATATTCAGACGCACGAGCGGTGACAGGTTGATGGCCGCTGCCATGGACCCCAGAGCCCTCAGGACCAACTCCGCTGGAGGGGCCGAGGACTAAAGAAGAGCCAAAACATGGAGGTTTAGATTGCGGAGTCTGTCCAATGTCAGAAAGACTTTGGACTGAATTGTGTCTATCCTGGCCCCTATGAAATCCAAAATCTGAGTAGGCTGAAGGGAGGATTTCTTGTGGTTGATCGTGATCCCTAGATAGCGGGCAAGATGTAGGAAATAGCCTCTCACTGAACATAGTAGATGCCTGGTGGGGGCGGCTAGGAGCCAGTCGTCCAAGTAAGGAAAGACCTGTATTCCCTGAAGCCTCAGGTGGGCCGCTACAACTGCCATGACCTTGGTGCACACCCTGGGGGCTGTGGTGAGACCGAAGGGTAGGACCCTGAACTGATAATGGCTGGCTCCCAGCCGAAAGCGGAGAAACCTCCTGGATCGCCTGTCCATTAGGACGTGGTAGAACACATCCTTGAGGTCTATGGAGCACATCCAGTCGTTCTCCTGTAACAGTGGGAGAATGGATTGAATGGTGACCATCCGGAACTTCTCTTTGGCAACTGACAGGTTCAGTGTGGACAGGTTGAGAATTGGCCGCAAGTCCTCCATCTTTTTTGGCACCAAAAAGAACCTGCAGTAGAAGCCTGATCCGGATTGACCGGAGGGGACATGCTGGATGGCTCTTTTTCTTAGTAGCTTTTTTATTTCGAAGGCTGCTACCTATCTCTGATTGGGTGATACATCGGGGAGGTGCCCCGACCAGGGAGGAGAACTTAGGAATGAAATTGAGTAACCTCTGGATATGATCCGGAGCACCCAGCGATCTGTCGTAATGGACTCCCAATGTGCTAGATGCTCCGAGAAGCGCCCCCGACTGCCTCCAGAGAGGAGCAGTCGGGCAACCCCTCAGGGATGCTGTGCGGGTCGATCGGAAAAAGGTTCCGTCGACCCGAAATTCTTCGGCCCCCCTCTGCCTCTGGGCCGCCGTCCAACCTATCCTCCTCTGCCTCTGGAGGACGAGGGATCCGGAGCGCAAAAGGATTGTTGGGATTTCTAGAACCACATCTTCTTCTGTCCTCTCTGGTTCCTGGAGAAGGACCTTTGAGGAGCCGAGAAGTGGATCCCGACGGCAGACAATGTTTTCCCATCCTTCTCGCTCTGGAGTAGCGTATAGCGGATGGTTTTGCCAAAAAGCGTAGAACCGTCAAAGGGGCGTTTGCGAAGGACGCCTTGAAGGGTTCCGTAAATTCGCAGAGACGGAGCCAGGCCTGCTCCGCTGGCTCTAGCCGCTCCCTCCGTGGCATGGGAGAGAAGCCGCACAGAGGTGTTTGTGATAGACTTAAGAGTGGCCATTCGAGCCGAGAAGGTCCGTTTGTCCTCGGCCGACATGGACTCTGGGGGTGACCCAGCATACTCCTTGATGAAGTCCCGCTGGAGACGTATCACATGTGCCATATAGTTCAGCGACCTTACAGAGAAGGTCACTGAAGCGAACATCTGCTTTCCGAGGCGGTCCATCACCCGAGACTCCCTGTCTGGAGGATGTACTGAGGAACTCTCCTGTGCTAATTCCTTCTTGGTGGGAGCCGCCACCACCATGGCATCTACCAGGGCACCCTTGCTCCAAACTGTCCTGTCTGTAGGGGGGCTGAGAATCCTGTCCGGTCTCTTGGGTATTGGCTCCGCAGTGTCCGGTTCCTTCCATGCCCTGGTAGTTATGAGGTCCACCAGGGGATCGGCGAGAGGGGACACCCAAGAGGTAGACGGGCCTGCGTCGAACGCCTCCAGAAAGACAGACTCATCCGAGGAAGGTTTTGGGCTGACCACCCCCCTCTAATACGAAGCATTTCCATAATGTCTCCAAATGAGACGTCCTCGGGGGGTGACCTAGGGGAACTTTCCCCTTCCTCCAAGTCTGTGTCTTCTGCGAGGGACTCGGGTGAATCCAAGTGCCTCCTCTTGCACTTTCGTTTGTGAGGGACCTCCTCTGGGGGGGCTGTCCGAGGAGGGCTCACCAAGAATATCCTGTTCCTCTACGGGAACCATCTGGGATGTAGGTGCAGGCTGTCCCTGGGGCCGGATGATGGAAGACAGGCCCGTCTGAGAGGGAATGGCGGGTGGATCCATAGCAAGAGCCTGGGGCCTCGAATCCCTCGAAAGGACCCTCTCCACAATGTCGAATGACGAGGGTGAGCTGCTCTCCCTAGGATCCGAAAGCAGTCCCCTCTGATCCGACGCATGGATCGGCGGTGGAGATGACTCGATTGGATCCGAAAGGGCAGTGCAATCCAACCTCAACGGAGCTGAAGGTACACTGACCCCTCCGGATCAGATGCTCATCTCACGGCCCCGAGAGCTCGGATCTGAAAATGGAACCGACAAACTCGAAGGTATAGTCTGCGCTGAAGGAGGAAACACTGTCTGCGCTGACACCACCCTGGCTCCGAAGCTACTCGGATCTGATAGCTCCGAACCCCGGTAGCGGGTCGGAGAAGGAGCAATGTGGGCGAAAAATGGGGTCGAGCTCCCCCCAGGAGAGGCAAGAGTACTCCCATCTGCAGCTGGGCCTGAAGAAATCGATGCACCATCCGGTCCATGTCTGCGTCGGATAAACTTCTTGTTGACCTGGATGAGGCTGCCGAGGCTGGCCGGGAAGGCCGCCTGGACGACCTCGAAGGTGACCAGGTCTCCTCCTCTGGCTCCGGGGAGAAATGTGGAGAATGAAGCCTGGAGAGGGAAGACCAGGAGACCTTAAGATGGGAGGCGAGCTGCTTAGATGGCAGGGCCGAGGAAGCTGAATCGGCCCACCTCTTGTGGCTACGATGCCTGTCCCTATCACGCTCATTGTCTTTTCTATCCTTTTTTCTAGAGTCCCTTTTCTCCTGAGCCGAAGAGGGAGTTTGAATCCCGGCCAGGGGAGCGGGAACGATCGGTGGAGCAGCCGCAGCCATGGCTGGCGCCACAGAGGGGGAGGAGGATGAAGCCGAATCCGGGAGCAAAAGGCCCACAAGGACTAGCTTAGTCTGCCTATCCCTCAAAGCCCTGGGGTTGAAGGCTGCACAGATAGTGCAGCCTGATCAAAGATGGTCCACGCCCAGGCAAATAACGCACCGAGTGTGGCCATCCACTGGGGACAAGCTTATGGCCACACTCGGAGCATTTAGAAAAAATTGCTTTTGGGCCTTCAGACATTTTGAAGAAAACAGGCCCACACGCACACACCTTCACACACAGACAGAAGGGGGGAGGGAAATTAAAATCCACACTAAACAAATGATAAAACTACCCAAATAAATTAAGGGAGAAAAGGGGTACCACACACACTAAGAATACAGATATTTTAAAGGAAAAAAGTTTAAATTTCTACTTCAACTCACAAACCCAACGCTAGGAGCTCGTTCTCAGATGCTTCAAGAAGCCGTGGCAAATGAGATCTGGGGGCTAGAGGGAGGTAGCAGAGCATTATGGGTAGGGGAGGAGCTTGGAGCTCAGATCTTTTGCTAGGAAAGCTGCCGGCTCGGATCCAAATCGGATCCGATACCCACAGGTTGCTGATCAAATGAAGTTAACTACATCAGATGGGATAACTGGGCAACTGTTCACTGACTAGCCTGAACAATCAAATGTACAGAATAAGCCATTTGTATATCACCTGGTGGCGCCAATGCATGCAATTTATTTATTAAATTTGATTTGCTGACTGTGATAGATTACTGATCCAAATGGATCAATTTCATGCATTGCCTATGACAAGTACTGATTGTCACACGACATAGTATAAACAAAGGAATTGAACTGTAAGTAATATCAGCATAACATACATGAAATAGAGTACCGACCGGCACTTGCGAACAGCTTCTGCTTCGGGCGCCACGCAGCAAGAAAGACCGAGGAAAATGGCGTCGGCTGATGCCTTTATACCCGAAGACCAGCAGAGATGACGTCGGGTGAAGTGCGACATCAGCCGAAGCCGGACCCAGACTTTGGAATCCGGCCGACCGAAGGGCTGCCTGACGACAGGACAACCCATTTGTTATGACTGCAGATGCATCCATGAAGGACATCAGAACTTTAGGTATTGCCATGCTAAAAAACAAATTATACAATGACCCCCCCCCCCCCATTAATGTTCCAAAAATGTGCATGCTGATTGGCCAGCGTGCCCGTTATAAATTCCACAATATACCAACAGAAAAAGGTCCGGTCGCCCGGACTTTTTTCCATTGGTATAAAGTGTCCAAAACCTTTTTTTTTTAAATAAATAAAAAAAAAAAAAAAAAAAAAAAAGAGAGAAAAAAAATGGAGCAATATAGACTTTCTTTTCTCCGTTGCTTCCGTTTCAAAGCATTGATGTACTGGGTATGCGTAGGAATGCAAGTCCCATATGCATGCGCAGTACATCAACACAAGGAAGCAGTATACCGCCACCAGTGGAAGAACAGTAATGCGCCGTTATATAAAGACATTATTTACGAAAAGTATTTTTGTCCTTAAATAATGTAATTGTATAATAGCAATAACCAACTCCGTGGTTGCGGTATATTGAAATTTACTCACAGTTGGCTCTATTTAATCACTCAGGCTTCGCCCCTGTGATTAAACCACACCAACCGTGGGTAAATCTTCAATATACCACACCATGTTTTCAGTTATTGCTTAAATATAGAAAAATACTACAAAGAAGATATGCATGGAGTTAAATACAGGACTGGCAACCCTTAATAATCAGTTAATGAACAGCAATGAATTAAAATAATAAGTCAGTTCCGGGAAGGAAACTTGTTTTTTGAAGTGCTACAGAATATGTTTTATTATGTTCGATATAGTAAATACTTCATCTAGGAAAGTTGTGTTACTACCACTTACAATGGACTACAGAGCAACACAAGCGATCATAATGAAAGTAAAGACAAAACTAGCGAGATAGAAAAGAGCAGGTGGTATTAATAAAGAATAACGGGCTACTAGAAATTCAGAAGTGTTCACAATCCCAGGCAGCAGAACTTCAACAATACCCTCGTAAAATGTTAACAACAAAATGAAGGTATACAAAGTATGGGGCTGCAAATGGGCAATCACTGTCACTCATTACAACTTCCATACCTCTCTTAATAGAAGTACTACACAGCACACTGTTTAATAAGCTGGTGTGCTGAGAGCAGGCAAGAAAAAAAACAATGACAATGACAGCAGAGGATTAATAACAAATGTACAAAACCATATTCTGGTCACAACAACCTTGATGTGAGATACCCAATGAGGTGAATTGCTAGCTGACACTGCATGCCACAATCTTACCAGAACAAAGAGAGGGCTATGAAACTTCAAAAGTGAACAGCTAATACAAAAGTGAACAGCTAATACAATATGTACTGGCACAATATAACTTGTCAATTAAATGAACATACACATACTGGGTAGAAAAGATACGTGCAGTAGAACAAGCATAAACATACATTTTATATGCACACACATACGCATATGAATATATTAGACTTTGTCTAAAATCTAGTAATTGCGTCACAAATACCCTGCATCTACACCCAATCTAATATCTATATAAAGTGACTCACAGACTGCACAAGGAAGAATTTCTTAACTCAGATATTTTTCATAAGAGACAAGCAGTTCCAAAGTGATCATTTAAGGGAAGAGACCAAAACAAGAATAAGTAGGGCACTTCCTTTTTAACAAAAACACTAAGATCAAGTGCTTAAGTGTGTGTCTGTGCGCTAGCATGTTACATATGAGAACATTTTAATTAGTTGAACATTCATAATATTTAACATCTGGAATGCCAGCACAAGTGAATGAACAGTCACATGATCACAGAACGCAAGTATTACTTTGTGGAAGGTTTTAGTACAGCAAAAAATGGGGATTTAACCTTACCTTGGTGTTAATACAATCTCAGGAGTTGGTATACAGTAACAGGGGATATAGGAGCTGTGATGGTGCTTACCCTCCCGCTTGATCAGTCATTAGGGTTATGATACATTTTTCTTTCAGTGTTTAAGGTAGTCCTAAATACAAAGTAAAAAATGTACGTCCAGAAGCAGCAACCACCAAAGGCTGAAAGTAAACAGCTCACAATAAGGAAAATCCAAGGTTAGAAACAGTTTATTTTTTAAACGCCACAACACAGATACACGCTTTTCGTCAAATTATGACTTCATCAGAATACAATCAATCACAGCAATGGACAGCCTTAAATACTAATGCCCAAAGTAGATGGTTAATAAGAATCAATTAACCCAATTAACTTAACTGAATGAAATTACCCACATTTAAAGCACCAAGCTACCTAAGACCTTAAACACATGAAATCATCACAAAAGCTTGTTGAAATGTTAAATAAAAACATTATAAAAACTGTTCTTTCGAAAATATTTGTTAAAATATTGATCCTAAAAATATAATAAAAAATCTTCCAGGTGTTTGTACATATGAATTAAATATATTTGAAAATATATACAATAAAATATATACGTATAAATAATATACATATATAAACAAATGTTTCTCAATAAATTACCACAATGAAATGACTTTTGTATTTTCTAAAAACACTTATAAACTGTAATCATACAGATAACATTGGTAAAATACCTAAATTTTTTGTGCCTTTAGTTTCAAGTAGGGTACAATAGATATAGAGTCATTCAATCCTGGGAAGCGATTAGATTCTAAAAGAATCTGCCAGTATGTTTCTTGATGGCACAATCTTACTTCCCAGGGTCCACCCCTAGCACTTTTGGATACTGAATCCAAGACAAAAAACAGAAATGTTCCACCCTCACATGTTATGGTGTGCTTATAAAGTGCATTATTACAATTGCACTTCTGTATATCGTAATAGTGCTCATACACACGTCTACGAAGAGGTCTTTCAGTCTTCCCAACATAAAATGATTGGCAAGACTGGCACACTGCCAAGTATACAACTCCAAAGGAAAGGCAGTTGTAAAATTGTTTGGATAAAATCTTCCTGTTTCTACTCTCCAAATAAATCTTTTCTTGGTTTAAAATATACTTACATTGTGAGCATCGCCCACATTTGTAAGTCCCTTTCTTTTGGTCTCTCACATTTTGGGGTGGGATTTCCTGCTCCAAAATTCTTTTAATGTTAAATCCTTTCCTATAAACTGTTTTAACCTTTCTGTCTTTAATACTACCTAAATCAGTAATATCCTGAAAGGATTTAAACTCGTCCTCAATAATTTTAATGAGCCTACCAACATTAGCACTATATTCAGTCACAAAAAGTAAATGGTCATTTTCAAAGATCGGGGTACTATTCTTCTGTTTGGTCCCTAATTCCAGAAAACCTTGCCCCAGAATAGGCTTAAATCTGGTTGACCTTCATGGATAACCTCTTCCTTCACTGAATCAATAAGGTGTAAGGGATAACCTCTTTCAAAAAACATCGAGGATAGTACATCACATTCAAGCACAAATTCTGAATCCTGTGATGTCATTCTTGATACCCTGACAAACTGCCCTTTAATAATCCCTCTCTTTTGAAATCCCGGGTGGGAGCTAAAATAATGCAGGTAACTATTCGAAAAAGTGGGCTTCCTATATACTTTGGAACTAAACCCAAATGAATTTTTCTTTATCGTAACATCCAAATAGTTAACTAGCTCTTCAGACACCTGATGGGTAAATTTTAAAAAGGAGGTGGTAGAGTTTATATATAAAAGAAATAACTCGATGGTTTCAATGGGGCCAGTCCAAAAAATGCAAATGTCATCCAGGAATCTTGAGTAGTGAATCCAGTTTTCAGCAAACTCACAATGATGAATACATTTTTTCTCCCAAACAGCCATAATAATATCAGCGTAGGTTGGTGCACAATTTGCCCCCATAGATACCCCACTGGTCTGCTGGAAATATTCACCACCATAACACACAAAATTATTCGTCAACACTTAACTCCAAAAGACCTATAATCATGTGCACATCATCATTTGAAATTCCTGTACATTCCCAAAGGGCCTCCTCAATCCACTCCAAACCTATTTCAGTAGGGATAACTGTAAATAAATCTACAACATCTATGGTCAAAAATATAAGATTTGGTCTGTATAATTCTGGGGTAATCTTACTTAAAAATTCCCACGAATCCTTGAGAAGATGTGTTTCTTTCCCCCAAACCTGTTTAAGTTTCCAATCCAAAAATTTTGAAATGGAATGGGTCTTAGAACCTTGCGCTGCCACAATAGGTCTTAAAGGTGGATCCTGAACACATTTATGTACTTTAGGGATTCCAAATATGGTAGGCACCTTAGGAAAAGGGGTTTCCAGGAAGGAAAAAATATCAAATTCAATGATCTCCTGGTCAAGCATGTCCTTAATGGCCAGATCAATCTTTTGATATGATAATAAAATCTCATTAATAGATGTCAGGGTATATCTGTTAGAATCAAATAATTTTTTTTTTATTATATTTTTTTATTATATTTTTTATTATATTTTTATTATATTTTTAGGATCAATATTTTAACAAATATTTTCGAAAGAACAGTTTTTATAATGTTTTTATTTAACATTTCAACAAGCTTTTGTGATGATTTCAAGTGTTTAAGGTCTTGGGTAGCTTGGTGCTTTAAATGTGGGTAATTTCATTCAGTTAAGTTAATTGGGTTAATTGATTCTTATTAACCATCTACTTTGGGCATTAGTATTTAAGGCTGTCCATTGCTGTGATTGATTGTATTCTGATGAAGTCATAATTTGACGAAAAGCGTGTATCAGTGTTGTGGCGTTTAAAAAATAAACTGTTTCTAACCTTGGATTTACCTTATTGCGAGCTGTTTACTTTCAGCCTTTGGTGGTTGCTGCTTCTGGACGTACATATTTTACTTTGTGGTTTGTAACAGCGTTTCTTGAGTATTGGTGCTAGTCCTAAATACACACACATATATATATATATATACATATATATTACATACATATATATATATATATATATATATATATATACATATACATATACATATACATATATATATACATATACATATATATATACATATACATATATATATATATATATATATATATATATATACATATACATATACACATATATATATATATATATACATATACACATATATATATATATATACATATACATATACACATATATATATATATATATATATATATATACATATACATATATATATATATATATACACATATATATACATATATATATACATATATATATATATACATATATATATATATATATATATATATATACATATATATATATATATATATATACATATATATATATATATATATACATATATATATATATATATATATATATATATATATATATATATATATATACATATATATATATATACATATACATATATATACATATACATATATATATATATATATATATATATATATATATATATATATACATATACATATATATATATATATATATATTGCAAATTGAGAGAGTTAGGTACTTGTGCGTAGAGTGGTTTCAGTGTAATAGTGCGGAATAAATCCAAGTTACAGTTCAAATTCAGTTATTCAATTCTTCAGTCAAGAAACTTCTCCGGTATAAATCCAAGTTGTTTATTATACATAAACAGACGGAACAGAGAACAGAGATAAGCGCTTTCACTAATGTTAGCTTCTTCAGATCATTACATTCTCACTTTACGTTAGTATTTTATATAGTCTTTCCATTAATTGTTAAGTGAATAATTTGTAACAATGAGATAATTACATAAAAAGAGTGGGAAAATGAATCATTTAAGTATTTAAAAAAGAAGCGTCATCACATTATATCTTATACATACTAAATCTCAACAGTATATTACACTACATAAAAAATACTCAAATACATAAAAAATACTCAAATACATAAAAACATAAAAATGTTAGAAGCATATTCAACACTTCAGAAGTATTAGAAAAAACCTAAACCTTACTATAAGGGGGGTCAGTTAAACTTTGCATGTGATGTAGAACGTGAACATAAATATGTGACTTTTATATACTAGTGATCTAGATGCAAACTAGCAAGACCTTGATATCATCTCTGTATGTCAGTGTCTCATGACATTAACTACAAAGGGAATGTAATTAAAAATATATATAAAATATATAATATATAAAGTATATTCTAGTATGTTAAAATATATATATATGTGTATAAAAATGATATGAAGATATGTGTATGTAACAAATATATGAGTACATGTGTATTAATAGATGTTTAAATAGAGTTGTATATAAAAACCTATAAATGTATATAAAATATATATATATGAAAAATATATATATAAAAATATATATCAAATATTAAAAACTTGCATGTGTATGTATAAAAATGTATGTGTAAATATAAATATAAATATAAATGTAATTATGAATAAATAAATAAATATTATATATAAATTTGATATAAATGTATGTTTAGTGTTTATATGAAAGTATGTAGAATATATAGAAAGGTATATATTGTGTTTGGATGTTATGATTGCTGAATGAGACTGCGTTAATATATAAGTATCAACTGTAAAATGGGTCTCAAAATGTATCTATGTGTAAACATGCTAATGTATATAGTGTAAAGTGTGTGGAGCTATATATGGTGTTCATACTATCTTACTAGTGGTTGAGTAGGTCGTGCAATATGTAAATGTGTATGTATAGGGATAAAATACCTTAAATGTAAAAAATGCAGAACTAGGTATAAATATGTATAAATATAGATGAAAATATTATTAAATAATTATTTAATATGTCTTCTTTGTTTTAGGTATGGTTTGATCGACGCCCTCTCGTTCAAACCATGCCCTCTATCAGCTCTTAATAAAATAATCCAACCACTCTCCTTGTTTTCAGTATGACACCTTATATCTCCTCCCCTTGGATTTGGTGTTATAACTTCTAAGGCTCTAAAGGTAAAAGTATGTTGTGCACCTGCTTCCTTTACATGTTTTGCTAGAGCATTATTGGTGTTCAGCTTCCTGATATTATAGCAGTGCTCCCTCATCCTGTCACGTAGGCATCTATTAGTTTTGCCCACATAGAAGGATGAGCATATCGAACACACTGCTAAATAAACTACGTGACATGTCATGCAGTTAGCATTTGCATTTATAATAATTTCTCTATTGAAGTCAGGATGCGTAAAAATAGGCTCTGTGTTGATTAATTTGCAGAAGTTACATTTACCACAAGGTGTTGTGGCATTTATGGTGTCTAAATCTTTTTTATATGTATTATAACACAACATCCTTTTTAAATTCATTTTATTCCTATATAAGAATGAGGGTCTTTCACCTACTATGCTCTTTATGTCTTCGTCAATAGTTAAAACGTCCCAATATTTATTTATAATGAGTCTAATTTCGTCATTGTCTCTAGTATAAAACGTTGGAAACTTGACTTTGTTTAAACCTTCATTGGTGCCCATATTAGTTATATTCGCTGGTCCAAAATATGGTGCACCTCTGGTTGCCCTTATTTCAGGTGTTATTTCTAAATGTTCTTTAATTTCATTCGATTTGTAACCTCTTTCTATTAATTGGTTTCTTAGCTCATCTAAGTCCCTTTCTAAGCCTGATATATTAGAATTCATCCTAGACATCCTAAGAGCCTGTCCTTTCATAACATTTTTAAAAACATATGTAGGATGCATGCTAGTTCTAAACAAAAGCATATTTCTGTGACAATTCTTTCTATAGACCCCAGTGTTTATCAAACCACATGGCAATTTTTCAATGAATAGATCTAAAAACTCAATTCTGGTCTCATTAAATTGTGTTGTGAATTTAAGGCACTCTGTTAAGTCATTAATTGTTACAATGAAATCTTTCAAGGCGGTCATACTACCTTTCCATAAAATGAATAAATCATCTACAAAGCGCCTATAAAACATTACGTTGGATTTAAATAGTGTATGGTCAAACAATGTTACCTCTTCCCAGTAGGCTAGGAACATATTAGCGTAGCTATTTGCGCATGGAGTGCCCATAGCTACGCCTTCACATTGTCTATAAATATTTTTATTAAACATAAAAACATTGTTTTCCAAGATCAATTCAAGAAAGTGTGTTATCAGATCAATGAGAACCTCAGAATAATCACTGTGCTTTTTAAGATAGCATGTTACATAATGTAAACCCAGTTCATTCGGGATTATTGTGAATAATGATTGAATATCTAGCGTAACCAGTATCAATTTGTCTATAGCTGTACAGTCTTTTAATTCTTCATAAAGATCTGTTAAAAAATGTTTTGAATCTCTTAAAACATATTGGTTATTATTTAAAATACATCTCAGGTGTTTCTCTATAAAAACAGAAATGTGCTCTGTCACCCATCCTTTCCCAGATACGATTGGTCGCATCGGTGGGTCAGTATGGTTTTTATGGATTTTAGGTAGGCCCTGTATAATGGGAATGGTGGGTGAAGGTATATACAAGTACTCATATAAATTTTTATCAATAAGTCCACTTTTAAAGATATCAGTTAATACATTGTGTACATAAATACACATATCATTTATAGAATTCATACATTCCTTCTTATAAAACTTGTCATGCAACATTGTATTCATTTTATATACATAGTATTCTGTGTCTAAAATCACTATTCCAGACCCTTTGTCAGCTGGTCTAATGGTGATGTTGTTGTCATTTTTTAATTTATTCAGGCTGACTCTC